>NW_020438990.1:202738-224835 GCF_000699045.2 Agrilus planipennis | reverse complement strand
AATATTCCACAGATAATCTTTCATTCTCTTCTGTCTTCATTTCGTCCGTCTCATCTTTCTCACCCGAACCACCACCCACCCATTCCCACGATTCCTGAAAGCAGGCTGAAGAGGGCCTTCCGCCCTACCTTCCGGCATAGTCCGGAGGGACTGCCCGCCTACCAGCATTAGTGGCTGGTGGGAATGAAACACCCAAAAGTTTTTTTTTTCCGTACGACTGGGTAGTGTCGGATTCCCGAGGAAGAAGTCCTCGGACTTACCGACTAGAATCCCTCTACCTCAGGCCGTTCTAGGACCAACTAGGGTCCTCTTCAGCCGCTCCTTCCATCCTCAGTTATATGACTTCCTAAATAGTGAAAATCAGTCACATTCTCTTATTTTTTCGTCTCCTATCTTCATATTCGCTCTTTGTCTGCGTATTTTCCCTTGGATATCTTTATATTTGTTTCCACTACATCATTATCAACTATTCAATCATTGTATCAAACATGAAGAAATGAGGTCGATACCTACAGAAATTCCTTCGATAATTATTTATGTCACAAAAATAGAAAAAAGGACGTTGTATTATTTATTACGTAAAATTGGCCTTCAGAATTAGCCGAGTGTTTCCAAGCTTGAAGGAGTGACATTGGTTGCCTATGTTTCGTCCTTAAAAAGGAAAATCTTTCCTCAAAAGCTGTTTCTATTTTGAGTGGAACTTTTTCCAATACATTCTCATGTAGACTTTATTTAGGAAGTACCTGTGCATTTTTTTTAATTTTACTCGGTATTGTTAGGATTTTTTTAAGGAGTCTCATGTATTAGTGTCATCTCTAACGCTAGCTAATTAAACAGGAGTTAATGTAGGTCATTAAAAACATTCGGTTTAAACGTAAATTTGCCTAATAATAAGACGACAGATAGGAGTGTAATATTTAGTAGTTGGTTATTAAAGCCTTAAATAACTCGGCATCTTGTTATAA
Organism: Agrilus planipennis; assembly: GCF_000699045.2. NCBI lineage: Eukaryota > Metazoa > Arthropoda > Insecta > Coleoptera > Buprestidae > Agrilus > Agrilus planipennis. Next base: position 223,870 of record NW_020438990.1, on the reverse strand, counting down.
ATGGGTTTAGGATCATTTTCGTTCACTTCTGCAGCACAGTAAAATACGTGTGGTCTTCATGGTCGGTGATCGCTTCTTTGCCATTGCTGCATGCTATGAAAATTGTCACGTTGCGTTCAACGACGTGTAAACCCATCATTGTCGGATGTACTTGAAAGATGCCAAGTCAGTTTTGATTCACTGCGCTTTATTAGCCAACTAACTACTTTGCCAAACACATATTAGAATATAGATTGTGCATACAAGATCGCTATTGAACATAAAGTGCATTTCCTAAATGGTATGGAGGTATTTTCCAAAGAAGTAGGGGTGCTATTTTAATTTTTTTTTGCATATAAAATTGCGAAATTGTTGTCGCTGGGCTTCCTCAGGGCATAAGAGGTGAGCCCACTTCTTTTTATAGTGTACGTGGACGATCTACTCTATCTTCTTAAACGACAATTCTTGCAAGACAAAATCGTAGAAATTCTTAAAACATCCCTCTCTCCTCTCTTCATCATCATAAGGTTATCAGTCCTAAGACTGTTTGGCCACGCATCTCCACTCTTTCCTATCCTGAGCTAATCATCGCATTTCCCTAAAACTGGAACATCCCACATCCTTGGAAACACTAGTCTAATCTAAGGCTACCTGTATTCCTCTTAACTCCTGTTTCTGCCTCTATTATTTCTCTGACTAGACCTTCATGCCTGGGAAGGTCTCCTACCAACCTATCTCTCCTATTTCTTATTGACTTCCAAAGAGTCCTCTGTTATCCTTTTCTTTTTAATACCTCTTCATTTCTAACGTTCTCTATCCACGGCATCCTCATCATTCGCCTGTAACACCACATTTCGAACGCTTCTAACCCTTTCTTTTCCACCGCGTCCACCGTCCTTTTTATCCTTTTATTTAACTGATCTCAATTTGCTACCATTATAAGAGTATTTTTATAGTTCTGATTTATAACAGAAACTTAGTTATGTTGTTCTTCTGCCATTTTATTATTGTTATTGTTACATTTATCCAATCTGCGCTCAGATAATTTATCATCATTTGGATAAAATAAATTGAATTGATTGTTGAGATTCCTTTTTAAGCTTCTGATGTTGGCTATTTTGGATTTATTTTAATTCTGGGAATCGTTTGTATATGCCCCTGGTTTGTGAATGTGTCATTTGTCCAAATTATATCTATTTTGTCCCAATTCCAACACCGGGATAAACAAAATAACCATTTACCGTGGATTACAACTTCCTACGATGAGTTCGCGTAGAAAATTTTTAATGTCTCATCCAATTTTAAGTGGCAATAATTTAGCACCCGCTTGTTGCACTGACAGATCGTGCTTTTGCCAAACCCGACACTTCAGGACCATAAAAACTACGGAATCACATGTGTGTGAACATGGCGTATTTCACTTTATGACAGACCGTGTAATACTTTGTAGTACGCATTTGTGTGTGTGGAGTTTTGTTCCATGTGGTTTTCACCTTTGTCTTTTGCGTATACAGATAGGGCAAAATTGTTACCGTACGTAAAAATTTCTTTGTCAACATCTTTTCTTTTTATTTATGTGTGTGGAATACTCTCAAAATCTTTTAAACAAGTACTTTAAATTGCTTTTGATAAACTTTTTTTACTTTACTTTATTATTTATATGAAAAGGTGGTTGAAGGTATCTGTACCTGCTTTTCAAGAAATGATGCTACCCCTATAGATGCTTGCATGTAATAAAATAACCCTCTGATTTGTTCTCAATCTGCCTGCACTGTATATACATCTCCGTCTGAGACATGTTCAATTTCCTTGTACGTACTACTATAGCGTTAATTTTGTAGAAAAATGAACAGGGTGGTCCAATATTTAAAGCATCCATAAATAATACTAACTCAACTATGTACTGTGATTTATTCGATAAAATTTTTGTTTATAAATAGAATTTTTACTAACGAAAATATAATGCTCTTTTAAATAACGAAAGCTTTCATAAAAAGTAATGTAATTTTATAATTTAACCATTCTTAACATATCAAACTAAACTTTAATTAATCAAATAATTTACGTACATGTACTTCAAAATTTTGTGTACGTGTATATCTACAAACTTAAATTGAAATTTTAAAAGTGTCATCCCCTAATTTTGTAAACTTACAGATTAAGCTTTTCTTTCTTTAAACGGGACCCAATAAGAAATGCTCAAATTATATCTGAAACATCTTACAATTCTTTTTATTATATGATATTAATTCACAAATTCCAGAGTATATCCTTTATTGCGCGGAATTATCAAACATTTAAAAATATTTTTAATAAGTTTTTTATAGTACCTATTTTCCTATATTATGTCTTAATTTATTTGAAATTGTTAAATAATATCGTAAACAACGTATAAATTCACGGCTTCGATGTGGCCGTACTATTTACACACCGAGATGATAAACACGATAACAAATCCGACACAAACAAGTTTTGACGCTGACGATGAGTGATGTTTTCTATTCCTTTCTTTCTCCTTATAAAAACTGTTGATTAAAAAAACGCTATGAGTTATCTTTGCCAAGGTTAACAAACGACCAGTTACATCAGGTCGGAATTCAGTCGTGTGCTGGTTTCGTACGATATGGGTCGCAAACGTAAGCGGTCATCGATTAATTTAAAGCTTTTGATCGATAGCACTTTCTTAAATAATGATGACAATGCATTTGACGAGGCATTGTTAGAAAATACTCTCTCGAGTCCGGCGGTAAGTTGTATTAGTACTAAACGGCGAAGAGTGATTTTGAATAGTGATATTGATAACACAGTTTTAAGGGAATTGGACATTAATCGTTACGAAAACTACTGTGAGGAAACCCATGTGAGTGTAAAATCGTGTGATATTGAAAAGGCTGACTATACGTATAAGGAGTTTGATATAAAAGTAGCTGACGAACTGATTGTTTGCAAAGAAGGTTAGTGTTTAACAATATATACTTATTAATGTCTTTAAACGTTCTAAAAAGCTCTTCTTTTGCGCAGATATAATGATAAAAACTATGGGTAGGTACATGTTAACATTTTTTTATAAAAGTGTAAAATCTGTGATAGGTTTATGTTATTTTTCTGTAATTTGATTGATATAAGTTAGTTAATTAAATTATGCATGAGGATTATAACAACAGTTCGGTTATGAAGCTTTTTATAAAAGCTCCCAAATTATTAGAGGTTTACCTTATCAGGTATATTTAACCCATCCACTGCATTTATCTGATCAGTTAGTTAGTTACACACATACACAAACGCACTGGATCATTAATACCTTGTTCTTTTTTTTTTTTTGACATGTGGTAGGTATATATTTTGTACCTCTTTACTTACATGGTTATATAATATGTGGGCGAAGTCGAACGGTCATGTAGCTTAGCTACCTGTCTTTCCAACTTATCGTCGTTTGATTAAGTCTCCGAATCTCCGAAATACGATACGTATGACATACTTGATTGATCAAGTGGCGCCCGCATCATTATAGATGTAATATCGGCAGAAGTCTTTGATTTATTTACCTACCTGTGTGCTACATCAATACAAGAGCACAGGATTTTAATTTATTTTCGCTAGTTTTTCTTTGTTTGGTTGATCCACTATTTGACAAGATATTGGCAAAGTTAAAAATATTTATGGTCAATTCAAAACGAGGTTCTTTATAGGCTAAAGTTTAACTGCTGTAATATTGAAAATCGAAACGTTGTGGCCTATATGAACTGATAGGTCCGGACGTTTCGTCTAAAACTGTAGTAGTCATGTGTTGACAAAGGGGACAACTGATTGTGAGTGAGTCCCAAAATGAGTAGGTGAAGATTATACCTCAAATTCTCGGCGGTACCAGCCGCAGCCCCCGATGAAACGTCTGGACTTAATTTAGACCACAGTCGAATCGATATGCTACCTTAGAAGTAATTTTTATCAATTTTGACTATCCATTACATAGTCTTCTGGCTTTTTTTTAAACCAATACACCAAAAAGTATAACTTTTTTTGATGGCGGTATAGTTTAGTCGTTGGTTTCTGTCCCTCTGTCGTATCGCCGGTGATTCTCACCGAAATCAGAGTCCAAAAAGGAAACAATAAACTTATTCACATTCTGTCTCTTCCGGCGAAGAACGTCCTCAAAGGTCGATCCGTCAGATGACAATTGTATTAATACGAGAAGGAAGACGCGTGGAGTCGCAGTTCGCGGGAGACTCTCAGGTGTAACCGATACTGGTCGACTTTGATACCTGTACACACACACACACACATACACATACATACAAGCAGGGTCACATATATCGTAATTTTAGAGGTAACCGATACCCTATCGGCACAATGCCGACGATGCTGTGCCGGTATATCGGATACACCGACGGGCTCGTAGCTTGATTCGTTGTTTGTCCACAATTACAGGTGACCATTCATTCCGTTCTTATTATGGGAACCGGACGACAAAAGCAATATATATATATAAATTTGTATTACATACGTACATATGTATGTATAACTTATAGGAATGTAAGAGTGGTAAGTAATACCTACCTGTCTGTCTCTCCATCCTTCGCGGTTCCAGAGTATCCTGTAGCCAACTACCCAAGAGGAAGTGGTCGGATTTCTTCCTTTGTCTAAATGTCCATATTATGTGAAATTTCAAGTAACATTAAGTGCCCAAATATTCCCAACAAAAGCGCGAAATTCTAAGAAATCCTTACAAGCAACAAAAATTACGTTAAACTTGATCATGGTTCTTTAAGTCCAATCTTGTACCGAAAGATGATTTATTAGCCTTAAAATGTCTCTAATATTTGTGCAAATGTAAGAGTCCAATTACAAAACTTTACTAAAACCTGAATACATATGATAGAGTTTATCAAAATAGTTTTTCAAATATTAATGTGAAAATTCATTTTCAATTTTTACTCGCTATAAATTACCTCAAGTTAAAGATGAAAAGTTTGTTGCTGTTTTCACGCCCACGTCGGGAATCAAAGGTAATTTATAGTGAGCAAAAATTGAAAATGAATTTTCACATTAACATTGGAACAAACAAAATAGCTCAAACCCCAACGCCAAAACACGACACTTTAGTTGTCCGAAGCAACAAGGTTGCCTTCTTCAGGGACTTCAGATCACTTGTAAGTTCTATAACAACCGCCAAAGTTTCTCAAATCTTCAGATTAACTACTATTAAATGTCAAAGTGTTTCATGTAGTATTACAATAGTTTCTTGTCATCAATGACTGTTTTATTACCACAATTTAAACTCAAAATAAAATAAATTCTCAAATTAAAATTATATCTGTACCACTTTAATTAAATGTAGGCGAATGCGCCGGGCCGCCGCAAATTGTCAATACTTTTACAGAAAAAATTACAACAATTATCGGTAAAGTCATTCCACAAACAACCATTTGAGAATTACTTCAAGATTTATCAATTATTCCATTCAATTTGTGTTGCGAGCGTGTTACGTAGATGCAGGTAGCTTTGCAACTCTATATCCGACATTCAACAATATGCCGATATTGAATTACATGAAGTATACAGATATGTAGCGTAATAATTGTTAATTCAACGAGTGTGACGTTTAGTTAGTTGTGATTTGCGAAACCCTTCAGGTGTGTGTGGGGTGAATGATAGAATGGTGGGGAGGTCTGTGAGAATTGCAAGAAAGGAAGTCGATGGTACGATTGAATTGTGAAAATTTTAAACAAACGATAAGCTTCTTGATCAGTTAGTTCCTTCGTGTCGTGTCTATGTCGCGTTTTATGATTTAAAGCCCTTCGGTAGGTGTCGAAATGTTCAATCGCCATCGGGTGAATAAGTGAAGGCGTTTTTTGCTTTTACAGTTTGTGAAATTTTCCGATTATTTTTATTCTTTTTTTCAAAAGTGTGTTTTACTTTTTTCTTCAAAATAATTGCAATTAAATGTTGCAATTGTTTAATTGCAAATTACTATTCCGCAATGCCAGTTGCAGTTCTTGTTGGCAATATTGCAGTCTAAAAAAACGACTTGTGTGACAAAATGGAACTATTCGATATACATAAATAATGAAAATTATTGTTACTTCATCTTGTTGGATACATATTTAAATTATTATTAATTATTTTATTTTCGCGCCTGTGAAAGTTGCAAAATACGTTTGATGGACGGAACGGCGGAGATGAGAGCCAGGATCAGATCAGGATGAGATTATGCACGATTATTAATAGAAGTAGTTTCGTGAAAAGTCGCGGTATCAAAGGCGCATGTGTCAAATGGTCTTTCAAAAGTAGCCAATCGTTGTTCAGGGGTGGCACCGTTCGTGCCATGCGCCCTCTGCACCCTTTAATGCGTCTGACCGACCCTAATGTAGACCTCAGATTAGGTTAGTCAAGAAGTGCCGGAAAAATCCACCGTGGGCTGTAGTAAGGATCACAATCCTACCATAGTGGCAAAAGAAAATTCGGAAAAGCTCAGTTTCGTTTTGGGTTTTGTTATCTACGGAATAACTTTCAAACAATTTTTAATACAATATAGGAGTAGAATTATGTTAGATTGGGTTAAATTAAATTGGATTGACTAATCTTGTACTTTAAGGGATGAAAATTATTTCAAAGTTAAAAGATATTGTGGAAGACTTAAAATGGAAAGCTCAATTTTCTTCCTAATTTTTGTTACTGTAGAATGTCGGTCAGCTAAATTAAGACCAGGGTAGACAGTGTTAAAGTGATATAAAAAATTCAGAAATTCGAAGTGGGAAGTCCAATTTCTTTTAAGATTTTGTAAAAGATTTAATTTTAATGGTCCCTTCTATTACAATAAAGTTAAGTTTAGTTAGATTGGGTTTGATTTGGTAGTATCAAAATGGCAAAATAAAATTCAGGAACTAGAAATGGAAAATCCAAAGATTTTTATGAATAACTTTGAATTTGAAGGAGTCTTTTGTATTATAATTAAGTTTAGGTATTTATGTACTTTGAAAAATTAACTTTAAAGGACTAAAAAGACACTGACGTCAGGTTTTTCTTTGAACTTAAAATTAATATTGGTTCAAGAAAATCGCCCTGTACATCTACTTATATCCAGGTTTAATACACATTCTCTCCGACAACTGACCCACCCCATAGAAATCTCTTGCTAGGTATGCACAAACATATATATTTGGTATCCATCCTGGCTCCTCCCATCGTCAGTCAGGGATCCGCTTATCCGTTTCAGTAGCCCTGTACCCACCGTTTGGCTCGCCTCTCCCAAAAATACGTCCACACACATACACAGACACATAACGTCGCGACGCTCATCTCATCCGACGCGAGGCATCGCTGCAAAAGCCTCAGATAGACATATACGTCAAATCCTATACGTAGGATCAACCGTTTCCGGCGGACAACGTGACGCTCTCTATCTTTTCACGATTTATTTATTGTTGTTTTTTTTTTCATATCAATCCAAGTTCGCCACAGCGTAACCAAAATATCGACATTAGACTCTCTTAATTAATAAATAAATTAATCGTCCGGGGGTGATGCACTATAAAACAAATTGTTGACAATGACCGTCGGCGAGATTTATATAAACGACTGATGACTTCTGCTGTAGCGTGAAAGAGTTACGATGATGAGAAAACGGGAGTTTTTTTGAGGAAAGACAGCTGAAAAACTGGATGTGGATTTTTATGATAATACTTAAATAAAATTTGTTTGTAACATAAGTATATAGTGCGGTGGTGCTTGTGTAAACGACAATCTGGATACCGCAGCGGCAAACTTAGCATCTTTGCTGTCTTTCAGGACGCAGGGTGCCGCAGCCATGGATCTCACCACGGCCTATCGCTACAACCAGAACATGATGGAATATTACACCTGTAAGAAAATCCGTTAGTAAAAATAATGACGGTTTTTGTGTAGGAAAATCCAAAATGAATTGTTTATTTCAAACTTTATTCATAGAGAGTTTAGCAACTTATTTCAACTCATTCATTCATCAGAAACATTTATAAAAAGGTTCATATTTTGTTAGATTATCAGTCGACAAATTCTATTTACTTACACTTTGAAAAGAACAATTTGCAGTTTTGTTTACCTTTTGGTTTCATCATACGAGCACATATTTCCTTAATTCAATGAGACAAATATAATATAAATATCATTAGAAACATCTTGGTGGTTTAAAAAGTAATTAACGAATATTCTCGTTTAAAAATTATGTTGTTTAAAGTGCCCAACTGTACTGGCGTTATAACCAATTAAAAAGTTCTTTAAATTGGCAACATAGTACCTAAACACCCTTGTGATGTATTATCCATTTGACTATAGACAGCTGAGTTTTAGTACAAAAGGTTAGCGAAAATGGTCCTAGAACGTGTAATGAAGTGCGATTGTGTATTTTTGAATAAAGCTTGAAAAGAAACTGGTCACACGGGTCCGTCGAGCTTTTTGTGTCTATGTCTTGCACGTCAGATGAAGTCAAAAGATAAAATTCCAAACAGAAGTCAATGAATAAATAGGTTTAAATTTTCAGTAAGGTAAACTAACGACAAATAATAATAATCAATCGGTACAACGTTAAAAAGTACTTAAATAATGGTAAATATAGTAAAAATATGATTTACACGTTAGAGTCCTTAGAGAGAATTTATCCTTGCCTCATGTGAATTTTCCAAACGCTACTTATTATCTCACTTAATAAGGGTTGTAGATGCGCCTTTGTCCTTTGTGTAATCATTTACGTCTGTTATAGAAAATTAAAGATAATAATTCAAATTCAGCAGTTATTAGATCGTAGTAAAAAGTGCAAAATAAATGTGTGGGTAGTATCAGCTTTCTCATTTCACATGTGTGGCATATAAGTAAATAACGATTTTTTTGGAAAGTTTCTCGCTGGATTATGTCGCATTATAATCTATGTTGTACACGGCAGTAAAGTGTCAATTTTACTTACTTCGAATTTAAAATTTTCGTTTGAAAGCGAGCAACTACATACTTAAGGATATATATCACAGTTCCTTCACGCAATTAGTAGACAGTAAACACTTTTTAAAACGACAAATTTATTGTCTACTTTTGCAATTTAACCCACCTGTGTAATATAGGTATCTACTCTAGATTAAAATGTAATACAGAGGATTGTTAAAATGAACTGGTGACTCATAAAAAATATTACTTAGTTTAAATGGGAATGTATACTTTTATTGTAAGTCTTGAGTTAACTAATTTTTATTGCGAATGTATTAAAGAAACTTTTGAGATAATTGGAAACAACAGAAACAATTTGCGATTTGCTATCTTTAATCAACAATAAACGACAGTATCGATGACGTTATTTTAAAAATCTGATCCTGGCGAATGTATCCTTGATTTGAAGCGATTACAAATAGTTTAAAATATTTCCTCAGTGTACTGAAAATTTTCAAAAATTTATCCTTTTTAAATGTGTGTACGTATTATCAATTTTTACAGCAAAATGTTCAGGCTTTACTTAATTTCATTTCTATGTACATTTTTTTGAGACAAAACGTCACAAATTTTAATCTGGTAAAAGTAGATAAATTTCTGTCCGTAATTAGGTCGTCCAATTCATCAATATAAGCGTCAAATTCACCATGGCAAGCTGCGATTTCCGTCGACACTTGCCACCCACTCTATCTAATCTAGATAATCAGAGTAGGCGATTGCCAATTCACCCCATGCACATCATTTAAGAGCGCTCTAATAAACACTACCTAATAATACTACACTTTGACTAATGCGTACAGAGGATTATCCGACCAGCCCTCAAAACACTCAACACATGTTACTTCGATCCGTATCTATGTCTGCTAATACTTATAGGGATTCTATTACACATGTATATAGCGATTATTTTGACGGTTTTTTTATTATATGTATTAGATATTAAGTGCGACGGTAGCGAAATTGTCAGCATCAGGTAATCCATACATTTTGGCATTTGGTTCTGGTGATGACGGTTTCGATTGAAATGGTTTATTAATAATTCATTCAAGATCACTGATAAGAATAGAGGGGTAAAAGAGACACTTTATAGGGCTATTTAAGCTGAGGGAAATGTGTGTTTAAGGGTACAGCTTTTGTTGGAAAACTGATTAAAATCTAACACACGCATAACATTTTTCTAATAGGTAGGTGCTTAGATAGATTAATTGTCTTGTTTTTGTACTCATCTCACATTTTATTAGATTTAAATGCTAAATTCTAAGGGGTAGTATTTATTGAAAAGAAACGATTGTTATTAAAGAATGAGCTGACTTAACCAATCTTCGCATTTCTCAAAAACAATTAGAGCAACGAATAGGTCTACTTCTACCCCCCTTAACTCCTGTATATGCTCCCAATATTCCTCTATAACTACCCTGAACTACCCCTCCATGTCTGAGGAGGCTCTACCAACCTTCAGCGTCCTCTGCTCTCCTGCTTCACTTAAAACAAATAGGTAGAACTTTTGAGAGTAAACCAAATGAGCACAAATCGTTGAATGAGATACTCAAAAATATTATTTTCTTTCGTTTAAAATATATATTATGAAATCCCAACAACATACCAGAGTCTAGTATTAATTTGTTGTTGTATACTATTCTTTCAATCATCTCCAATGCCGCTGGTAATGAAGAACGACAATTACTATCGAAGACCAGACTGATGTTACAACATCTTATACTTTTTTTGCATTTTAAGCTAGATAAAGTTGAACGATACCTGTTACTCAGCGTTCCTTAGTACGTCATGTAATTAGTGACAATTATTTTTGTTACTGATCAAACCAAATCAAATTATAGATGGTTCTACGACCGGTATACCTATATTAATTCGGATTCGATTCGGTGAACAGTTTCAACAACGAAACGGTGTAATGTATCATTCGATTCGGTTTAGTCTTGATGATGGTGATCTGTATTTTTGCAAAATACTGTTTAGTCATGGAATCATCGATATTCCTACAATTTGTACCTACTCAACACTCCTTTCAACGGATTTGCTAACTTACATTGCCTTTTCTACTTATTTATAATTTTTACTATATCGGGAATCTTTAGTTTTTGTTTTAATTTGTTTCGATTAAAATTATCCGTTGCAGTTACCTTTCTTCCATCTTTACGTTTGTTTAGACGGATGTCCAACGATTGAAATTTACAGTTAATAGTATTGGTGTCAATAAATAAAACTATTGTTTAGCAAAACAATATGTTGCGAGCATGCTTCATGACCCTATGTGGTCTCCGTATAATTTACCACCCGTCAGCAACCGACTACCTACCAAAACAATGATTCTCTGTTTTATAATAGTTTACAATTGTATTAGAAATAATTGATAAACAACTAACTAACTGTAAATTTTAATACAACTTTGTAATAATATTGTACGTAATTATTAAATAAAAGTGAGGCATCTAGAGTTCAATTTCATAACTTTTGAACATTCTGTATCGACTAGCATTTTCTAACTCGACCAGGCTATTTAACAAACGTTTACGTAAATTGTGAAGCTTTTGGTAAATACTTTTTCACAAATTTCATTTCGAATAGGATTTTATTTGAATGGGTTGTAATACAATATTGTATTCACATCGTAACATACATAACAAATAAAGTAAACATTTTATTTTAACTGCTGTTTTATATTCCTCTTTGCGGTTGAGGTTAACGTCGACTTTATAAAATACCAAATTTTACAGACTGGCAGCTTTGAGCTTTCATATACTATAGGTATGGAGATTATACAAAATATGAAAATTTATTTTTGTGTTGTGTGTATGCATGCATATACTAAGGGCAGAGAGCTAGCTGTCTTTGATTATATCAAATCATTTATCAACTGCGAGCATGTTGTTGCAAAGTCATGCAACGGCTTCGGTGGTTGTTACAATTAGTGATCTTGAACTGTTGAATTCGTTATGAAAGATTCTGCATACTGTCCCCTTTAAATGAAACGTACTAGCTAACTTTCAATTTTGTTGTTTTCCTTTCTTGTTTCATTTGATTTTCGTTCATGTGCGAAGACGACGCTTATTATTTCCTTGTGAAAGGACGATGCCTACTTTTTTTTTTTTTGGAAAATTTAAAATTTGAGCTTTAGCCTAAAGTCACANTAATTTTGTAGAAAAATGAACAGGGTGGTCCAATATTTAAAGCATCCATAAATAATACTAACTCAACTATGTACTGTGATTTATTCGATAAAATTTTTGTTTATAAATAGAATTTTTACTAACGAAAATATAATGCTCTTTTAAATAACGAAAGCTTTCATAAAAAGTAATGTAATTTTATAATTTAACCATTCTTAACATATCAAACTAAACTTTAATTAATCAAATAATTTACGTACATGTACTTCAAAATTTTGTGTACGTGTATATCTACAAACTTAAATTGAAATTTTAAAAGTGTCATCCCCTAATTTTGTAAACTTACAGATTAAGCTTTTCTTTCTTTAAACGGGACCCAATAAGAAATGCTCAAATTATATCTGAAACATCTTACAATTCTTTTTATTATATGATATTAATTCACAAATTCCAGAGTATATCCTTTATTGCGCGGAATTATCAAACATTTAAAAATATTTTTAATAAGTTTTTTATAGTACCTATTTTCCTATATTATGTCTTAATTTATTTGAAATTGTTAAATAATATCGTAAACAACGTATAAATTCACGGCTTCGATGTGGCCGTACTATTTACACACCGAGATGATAAACACGATAACAAATCCGACACAAACAAGTTTTGACGCTGACGATGAGTGATGTTTTCTATTCCTTTCTTTCTCCTTATAAAAACTGTTGATTAAAAAAACGCTATGAGTTATCTTTGCCAAGGTTAACAAACGACCAGTTACATCAGGTCGGAATTCAGTCGTGTGCTGGTTTCGTACGATATGGGTCGCAAACGTAAGCGGTCATCGATTAATTTAAAGCTTTTGATCGATAGCACTTTCTTAAATAATGATGACAATGCATTTGACGAGGCATTGTTAGAAAATACTCTCTCGAGTCCGGCGGTAAGTTGTATTAGTACTAAACGGCGAAGAGTGATTTTGAATAGTGATATTGATAACACAGTTTTAAGGGAATTGGACATTAATCGTTACGAAAACTACTGTGAGGAAACCCATGTGAGTGTAAAATCGTGTGATATTGAAAAGGCTGACTATACGTATAAGGAGTTTGATATAAAAGTAGCTGACGAACTGATTGTTTGCAAAGAAGGTTAGTGTTTAACAATATATACTTATTAATGTCTTTAAACGTTCTAAAAAGCTCTTCTTTTGCGCAGATATAATGATAAAAACTATGGGTAGGTACATGTTAACATTTTTTTATAAAAGTGTAAAATCTGTGATAGGTTTATGTTATTTTTCTGTAATTTGATTGATATAAGTTAGTTAATTAAATTATGCATGAGGATTATAACAACAGTTCGGTTATGAAGCTTTTTATAAAAGCTCCCAAATTATTAGAGGTTTACCTTATCAGGTATATTTAACCCATCCACTGCATTTATCTGATCAGTTAGTTAGTTACACACATACACAAACGCACTGGATCATTAATACCTTGTTCTTTTTTTTTTTTTGACATGTGGTAGGTATATATTTTGTACCTCTTTACTTACATGGTTATATAATATGTGGGCGAAGTCGAACGGTCATGTAGCTTAGCTACCTGTCTTTCCAACTTATCGTCGTTTGATTAAGTCTCCGAATCTCCGAAATACGATACGTATGACATACTTGATTGATCAAGTGGCGCCCGCATCATTATAGATGTAATATCGGCAGAAGTCTTTGATTTATTTACCTACCTGTGTGCTACATCAATACAAGAGCACAGGATTTTAATTTATTTTCGCTAGTTTTTCTTTGTTTGGTTGATCCACTATTTGACAAGATATTGGCAAAGTTAAAAATATTTATGGTCAATTCAAAACGAGGTTCTTTATAGGCTAAAGTTTAACTGCTGTAATATTGAAAATCGAAACGTTGTGGCCTATATGAACTGATAGGTCCGGACGTTTCGTCTAAAACTGTAGTAGTCATGTGTTGACAAAGGGGACAACTGATTGTGAGTGAGTCCCAAAATGAGTAGGTGAAGATTATACCTCAAATTCTCGGCGGTACCAGCCGCAGCCCCCGATGAAACGTCTGGACTTAATTTAGACCACAGTCGAATCGATATGCTACCTTAGAAGTAATTTTTATCAATTTTGACTATCCATTACATAGTCTTCTGGCTTTTTTTTAAACCAATACACCAAAAAGTATAACTTTTTTTGATGGCGGTATAGTTTAGTCGTTGGTTTCTGTCCCTCTGTCGTATCGCCGGTGATTCTCACCGAAATCAGAGTCCAAAAAGGAAACAATAAACTTATTCACATTCTGTCTCTTCCGGCGAAGAACGTCCTCAAAGGTCGATCCGTCAGATGACAATTGTATTAATACGAGAAGGAAGACGCGTGGAGTCGCAGTTCGCGGGAGACTCTCAGGTGTAACCGATACTGGTCGACTTTGATACCTGTACACACACACACACACATACACATACATACAAGCAGGGTCACATATATCGTAATTTTAGAGGTAACCGATACCCTATCGGCACAATGCCGACGATGCTGTGCCGGTATATCGGATACACCGACGGGCTCGTAGCTTGATTCGTTGTTTGTCCACAATTACAGGTGACCATTCATTCCGTTCTTATTATGGGAACCGGACGACAAAAGCAATATATATATATAAATTTGTATTACATACGTACATATGTATGTATAACTTATAGGAATGTAAGAGTGGTAAGTAATACCTACCTGTCTGTCTCTCCATCCTTCGCGGTTCCAGAGTATCCTGTAGCCAACTACCCAAGAGGAAGTGGTCGGATTTCTTCCTTTGTCTAAATGTCCATATTATGTGAAATTTCAAGTAACATTAAGTGCCCAAATATTCCCAACAAAAGCGCGAAATTCTAAGAAATCCTTACAAGCAACAAAAATTACGTTAAACTTGATCATGGTTCTTTAAGTCCAATCTTGTACCGAAAGATGATTTATTAGCCTTAAAATGTCTCTAATATTTGTGCAAATGTAAGAGTCCAATTACAAAACTTTACTAAAACCTGAATACATATGATAGAGTTTATCAAAATAGTTTTTCAAATATTAATGTGAAAATTCATTTTCAATTTTTACTCGCTATAAATTACCTCAAGTTAAAGATGAAAAGTTTGTTGCTGTTTTCACGCCCACGTCGGGAATCAAAGGTAATTTATAGTGAGCAAAAATTGAAAATGAATTTTCACATTAACATTGGAACAAACAAAATAGCTCAAACCCCAACGCCAAAACACGACACTTTAGTTGTCCGAAGCAACAAGGTTGCCTTCTTCAGGGACTTCAGATCACTTGTAAGTTCTATAACAACCGCCAAAGTTTCTCAAATCTTCAGATTAACTACTATTAAATGTCAAAGTGTTTCATGTAGTATTACAATAGTTTCTTGTCATCAATGACTGTTTTATTACCACAATTTAAACTCAAAATAAAATAAATTCTCAAATTAAAATTATATCTGTACCACTTTAATTAAATGTAGGCGAATGCGCCGGGCCGCCGCAAATTGTCAATACTTTTACAGAAAAAATTACAACAATTATCGGTAAAGTCATTCCACAAACAACCATTTGAGAATTACTTCAAGATTTATCAATTATTCCATTCAATTTGTGTTGCGAGCGTGTTACGTAGATGCAGGTAGCTTTGCAACTCTATATCCGACATTCAACAATATGCCGATATTGAATTACATGAAGTATACAGATATGTAGCGTAATAATTGTTAATTCAACGAGTGTGACGTTTAGTTAGTTGTGATTTGCGAAACCCTTCAGGTGTGTGTGGGGTGAATGATAGAATGGTGGGGAGGTCTGTGAGAATTGCAAGAAAGGAAGTCGATGGTACGATTGAATTGTGAAAATTTTAAACAAACGATAAGCTTCTTGATCAGTTAGTTCCTTCGTGTCGTGTCTATGTCGCGTTTTATGATTTAAAGCCCTTCGGTAGGTGTCGAAATGTTCAATCGCCATCGGGTGAATAAGTGAAGGCGTTTTTTGCTTTTACAGTTTGTGAAATTTTCCGATTATTTTTATTCTTTTTTTCAAAAGTGTGTTTTACTTTTTTCTTCAAAATAATTGCAATTAAATGTTGCAATTGTTTAATTGCAAATTACTATTCCGCAATGCCAGTTGCAGTTCTTGTTGGCAATATTGCAGTCTAAAAAAACGACTTGTGTGACAAAATGGAACTATTCGATATACATAAATAATGAAAATTATTGTTACTTCATCTTGTTGGATACATATTTAAATTATTATTAATTATTTTATTTTCGCGCCTGTGAAAGTTGCAAAATACGTTTGATGGACGGAACGGCGGAGATGAGAGCCAGGATCAGATCAGGATGAGATTATGCACGATTATTAATAGAAGTAGTTTCGTGAAAAGTCGCGGTATCAAAGGCGCATGTGTCAAATGGTCTTTCAAAAGTAGCCAATCGTTGTTCAGGGGTGGCACCGTTCGTGCCATGCGCCCTCTGCACCCTTTAATGCGTCTGACCGACCCTAATGTAGACCTCAGATTAGGTTAGTCAAGAAGTGCCGGAAAAATCCACCGTGGGCTGTAGTAAGGATCACAATCCTACCATAGTGGCAAAAGAAAATTCGGAAAAGCTCAGTTTCGTTTTGGGTTTTGTTATCTACGGAATAACTTTCAAACAATTTTTAATACAATATAGGAGTAGAATTATGTTAGATTGGGTTAAATTAAATTGGATTGACTAATCTTGTACTTTAAGGGATGAAAATTATTTCAAAGTTAAAAGATATTGTGGAAGACTTAAAATGGAAAGCTCAATTTTCTTCCTAATTTTTGTTACTGTAGAATGTCGGTCAGCTAAATTAAGACCAGGGTAGACAGTGTTAAAGTGATATAAAAAATTCAGAAATTCGAAGTGGGAAGTCCAATTTCTTTTAAGATTTTGTAAAAGATTTAATTTTAATGGTCCCTTCTATTACAATAAAGTTAAGTTTAGTTAGATTGGGTTTGATTTGGTAGTATCAAAATGGCAAAATAAAATTCAGGAACTAGAAATGGAAAATCCAAAGATTTTTATGAATAACTTTGAATTTGAAGGAGTCTTTTGTATTATAATTAAGTTTAGGTATTTATGTACTTTGAAAAATTAACTTTAAAGGACTAAAAAGACACTGACGTCAGGTTTTTCTTTGAACTTAAAATTAATATTGGTTCAAGAAAATCGCCCTGTACATCTACTTATATCCAGGTTTAATACACATTCTCTCCGACAACTGACCCACCCCATAGAAATCTCTTGCTAGGTATGCACAAACATATATATTTGGTATCCATCCTGGCTCCTCCCATCGTCAGTCAGGGATCCGCTTATCCGTTTCAGTAGCCCTGTACCCACCGTTTGGCTCGCCTCTCCCAAAAATACGTCCACACACATACACAGACACATAACGTCGCGACGCTCATCTCATCCGACGCGAGGCATCGCTGCAAAAGCCTCAGATAGACATATACGTCAAATCCTATACGTAGGATCAACCGTTTCCGGCGGACAACGTGACGCTCTCTATCTTTTCACGATTTATTTATTGTTGTTTTTTTTTTCATATCAATCCAAGTTCGCCACAGCGTAACCAAAATATCGACATTAGACTCTCTTAATTAATAAATAAATTAATCGTCCGGGGGTGATGCACTATAAAACAAATTGTTGACAATGACCGTCGGCGAGATTTATATAAACGACTGATGACTTCTGCTGTAGCGTGAAAGAGTTACGATGATGAGAAAACGGGAGTTTTTTTGAGGAAAGACAGCTGAAAAACTGGATGTGGATTTTTATGATAATACTTAAATAAAATTTGTTTGTAACATAAGTATATAGTGCGGTGGTGCTTGTGTAAACGACAATCTGGATACCGCAGCGGCAAACTTAGCATCTTTGCTGTCTTTCAGGACGCAGGGTGCCGCAGCCATGGATCTCACCACGGCCTATCGCTACAACCAGAACATGATGGAATATTACACCTGTAAGAAAATCCGTTAGTAAAAATAATGACGGTTTTTGTGTAGGAAAATCCAAAATGAATTGTTTATTTCAAACTTTATTCATAGAGAGTTTAGCAACTTATTTCAACTCATTCATTCATCAGAAACATTTATAAAAAGGTTCATATTTTGTTAGATTATCAGTCGACAAATTCTATTTACTTACACTTTGAAAAGAACAATTTGCAGTTTTGTTTACCTTTTGGTTTCATCATACGAGCACATATTTCCTTAATTCAATGAGACAAATATAATATAAATATCATTAGAAACATCTTGGTGGTTTAAAAAGTAATTAACGAATATTCTCGTTTAAAAATTATGTTGTTTAAAGTGCCCAACTGTACTGGCGTTATAACCAATTAAAAAGTTCTTTAAATTGGCAACATAGTACCTAAACACCCTTGTGATGTATTATCCATTTGACTATAGACAGCTGAGTTTTAGTACAAAAGGTTAGCGAAAATGGTCCTAGAACGTGTAATGAAGTGCGATTGTGTATTTTTGAATAAAGCTTGAAAAGAAACTGGTCACACGGGTCCGTCGAGCTTTTTGTGTCTATGTCTTGCACGTCAGATGAAGTCAAAAGATAAAATTCCAAACAGAAGTCAATGAATAAATAGGTTTAAATTTTCAGTAAGGTAAACTAACGACAAATAATAATAATCAATCGGTACAACGTTAAAAAGTACTTAAATAATGGTAAATATAGTAAAAATATGATTTACACGTTAGAGTCCTTAGAGAGAATTTATCCTTGCCTCATGTGAATTTTCCAAACGCTACTTATTATCTCACTTAATAAGGGTTGTAGATGCGCCTTTGTCCTTTGTGTAATCATTTACGTCTGTTATAGAAAATTAAAGATAATAATTCAAATTCAGCAGTTATTAGATCGTAGTAAAAAGTGCAAAATAAATGTGTGGGTAGTATCAGCTTTCTCATTTCACATGTGTGGCATATAAGTAAATAACGATTTTTTTGGAAAGTTTCTCGCTGGATTATGTCGCATTATAATCTATGTTGTACACGGCAGTAAAGTGTCAATTTTACTTACTTCGAATTTAAAATTTTCGTTTGAAAGCGAGCAACTACATACTTAAGGATATATATCACAGTTCCTTCACGCAATTAGTAGACAGTAAACACTTTTTAAAACGACAAATTTATTGTCTACTTTTGCAATTTAACCCACCTGTGTAATATAGGTATCTACTCTAGATTAAAATGTAATACAGAGGATTGTTAAAATGAACTGGTGACTCATAAAAAATATTACTTAGTTTAAATGGGAATGTATACTTTTATTGTAAGTCTTGAGTTAACTAATTTTTATTGCGAATGTATTAAAGAAACTTTTGAGATAATTGGAAACAACAGAAACAATTTGCGATTTGCTATCTTTAATCAACAATAAACGACAGTATCGATGACGTTATTTTAAAAATCTGATCCTGGCGAATGTATCCTTGATTTGAAGCGATTACAAATAGTTTAAAATATTTCCTCAGTGTACTGAAAATTTTCAAAAATTTATCCTTTTTAAATGTGTGTACGTATTATCAATTTTTACAGCAAAATGTTCAGGCTTTACTTAATTTCATTTCTATGTACATTTTTTTGAGACAAAACGTCACAAATTTTAATCTGGTAAAAGTAGATAAATTTCTGTCCGTAATTAGGTCGTCCAATTCATCAATATAAGCGTCAAATTCACCATGGCAAGCTGCGATTTCCGTCGACACTTGCCACCCACTCTATCTAATCTAGATAATCAGAGTAGGCGATTGCCAATTCACCCCATGCACATCATTTAAGAGCGCTCTAATAAACACTACCTAATAATACTACACTTTGACTAATGCGTACAGAGGATTATCCGACCAGCCCTCAAAACACTCAACACATGTTACTTCGATCCGTATCTATGTCTGCTAATACTTATAGGGATTCTATTACACATGTATATAGCGATTATTTTGACGGTTTTTTTATTATATGTATTAGATATTAAGTGCGACGGTAGCGAAATTGTCAGCATCAGGTAATCCATACATTTTGGCATTTGGTTCTGGTGATGACGGTTTCGATTGAAATGGTTTATTAATAATTCATTCAAGATCACTGATAAGAATAGAGGGGTAAAAGAGACACTTTATAGGGCTATTTAAGCTGAGGGAAATGTGTGTTTAAGGGTACAGCTTTTGTTGGAAAACTGATTAAAATCTAACACACGCATAACATTTTTCTAATAGGTAGGTGCTTAGATAGATTAATTGTCTTGTTTTTGTACTCATCTCACATTTTATTAGATTTAAATGCTAAATTCTAAGGGGTAGTATTTATTGAAAAGAAACGATTGTTATTAAAGAATGAGCTGACTTAACCAATCTTCGCATTTCTCAAAAACAATTAGAGCAACGAATAGGTCTACTTCTACCCCCCTTAACTCCTGTATATGCTCCCAATATTCCTCTATAACTACCCTGAACTACCCCTCCATGTCTGAGGAGGCTCTACCAACCTTCAGCGTCCTCTGCTCTCCTGCTTCACTTAAAACAAATAGGTAGAACTTTTGAGAGTAAACCAAATGAGCACAAATCGTTGAATGAGATACTCAAAAATATTATTTTCTTTCGTTTAAAATATATATTATGAAATCCCAACAACATACCAGAGTCTAGTATTAATTTGTTGTTGTATACTATTCTTTCAATCATCTCCAATGCCGCTGGTAATGAAGAACGACAATTACTATCGAAGACCAGACTGATGTTACAACATCTTATACTTTTTTTGCATTTTAAGCTAGATAAAGTTGAACGATACCTGTTACTCAGCGTTCCTTAGTACGTCATGTAATTAGTGACAATTATTTTTGTTACTGATCAAACCAAATCAAATTATAGATGGTTCTACGACCGGTATACCTATATTAATTCGGATTCGATTCGGTGAATAGTTTCAACAACGAAACGGTGTAATGTATCATTCGATTCGGTTTAGT
>NW_020438990.1:196527-199809 GCF_000699045.2 Agrilus planipennis | reverse complement strand
ATAGGTAGAACTTTTGAGAGTAAACCAAATGAGCACAAATCGTTGAATGAGATACTCAAAAATATTATTTTCTTTCGTTTAAAATATATATTATGAAATCCCAACAACATACCAGAGTCTAGTATTAATTTGTTGTTGTATACTATTCTTTCAATCATCTCCAATGCCGCTGGTAATGAAGAACGACAATTACTATCGAAGACCAGACTGATGTTACAACATCTTATACTTTTTTTGCATTTTAAGCTAGATAAAGTTGAACGATACCTGTTACTCAGCGTTCCTTAGTACGTCATGTAATTAGTGACAATTATTTTTGTTACTGATCAAACCAAATCAAATTATAGATGGTTCTACGACCGGTATACCTATATTAATTCGGATTCGATTCGGTGAACAGTTTCAACAACGAAACGGTGTAATGTATCATTCGATTCGGTTTAGTCTTGATGATGGTGATCTGTATTTTTGCAAAATACTGTTTAGTCATGGAATCATCGATATTCCTACAATTTGTACCTACTCAACACTCCTTTCAACGGATTTGCTAACTTACATTGCCTTTTCTACTTATTTATAATTTTTACTATATCGGGAATCTTTAGTTTTTGTTTTAATTTGTTTCGATTAAAATTATCCGTTGCAGTTACCTTTCTTCCATCTTTACGTTTGTTTAGACGGATGTCCAACGATTGAAATTTACAGTTAATAGTATTGGTGTCAATAAATAAAACTATTGTTTAGCAAAACAATATGTTGCGAGCATGCTTCATGACCCTATGTGGTCTCCGTATAATTTACCACCCGTCAGCAACCGACTACCTACCAAAACAATGATTCTCTGTTTTATAATAGTTTACAATTGTATTAGAAATAATTGATAAACAACTAACTAACTGTAAATTTTAATACAACTTTGTAATAATATTGTACGTAATTATTAAATAAAAGTGAGGCATCTAGAGTTCAATTTCATAACTTTTGAACATTCTGTATCGACTAGCATTTTCTAACTCGACCAGGCTATTTAACAAACGTTTACGTAAATTGTGAAGCTTTTGGTAAATACTTTTTCACAAATTTCATTTCGAATAGGATTTTATTTGAATGGGTTGTAATACAATATTGTATTCACATCGTAACATACATAACAAATAAAGTAAACATTTTATTTTAACTGCTGTTTTATATTCCTCTTTGCGGTTGAGGTTAACGTCGACTTTATAAAATACCAAATTTTACAGACTGGCAGCTTTGAGCTTTCATATACTATAGGTATGGAGATTATACAAAATATGAAAATTTATTTTTGTGTTGTGTGTATGCATGCATATACTAAGGGCAGAGAGCTAGCTGTCTTTGATTATATCAAATCATTTATCAACTGCGAGCATGTTGTTGCAAAGTCATGCAACGGCTTCGGTGGTTGTTACAATTAGTGATCTTGAACTGTTGAATTCGTTATGAAAGATTCTGCATACTGTCCCCTTTAAATGAAACGTACTAGCTAACTTTCAATTTTGTTGTTTTCCTTTCTTGTTTCATTTGATTTTCGTTCATGTGCGAAGACGACGCTTATTATTTCCTTGTGAAAGGACGATGCCTACTTTTTTTTTTTTTGGAAAATTTAAAATTTGAGCTTTAGCCTAAAGTCACAATATACACATATTAATTGTACATTTCATACTTAGTACCTACAACATTTGATTATAGCACTCATGTATATTCTTGTTACATTACGTTTTTCATAAAAAAGTGTTGAAAAATGTCATTAGATTGTTTCATTGTAAATCCCCTTGTTGTGCTCGCTAAGGAGAAAACTCCTAAAGCTTCAGTTTACTGTATTAGGTACAGGCGAATACATACAGAAAGAAAATACTTACAAAGAAGTTTGTAATTTTTATGTTCGGTAAACATTTTCTGTTTATTGAAAGTAAATGTTATAATCCTACGCACTTCTCTTTTATTACAATTTCAGGAATACTTTGCATATTTCAGATTTAGCTTTATGCAACATATTGTATCCGTCTCATTACATATCCAATCACTTTCATTTCTTTACTTTCTCGACCGGTAAAATGGTCAGTTTGCAAGCTAGCGTAGAATGTTTTAAAAAAATAAAGTAACAACGCCAATAACAATAACAATAACGAATATGGGTGTATCAAGATAAGCACAATTAGCATATTGTATGCATATTGCTTCTGTCGACTGTGAACAGTTGGAAATATACTACTATCACCACTATATATTTTCTAATTACTGTTTTAATATAACTATTATATGCTATGGCGTTTATGAAAAGTAACA
Source organism: Agrilus planipennis (assembly GCF_000699045.2). Classification (NCBI taxonomy): domain Eukaryota; kingdom Metazoa; phylum Arthropoda; class Insecta; order Coleoptera; family Buprestidae; genus Agrilus; species Agrilus planipennis. Next base: position 197,499 of record NW_020438990.1, on the reverse strand, counting down.
GTAAAATCAATAAAGCGCACGAATGTCATCGATATATAGTTTGGATTTGAGTTTTGAACTATTTGTTTAACTGAAGTTTCATTTGAATATCGAAATATTCAAGTATTTGAACAGTAAATTTTCCTAGACAACTACAGTGTCGTGTTTTGGCGTTGGGGTTTTGAGCTATTCTGTTTGTTCTACAACAACCGCCAATGTTTTTCCAATCTTCATAGTAAATTTTGAATAATTAAATAAAACACATTCCGCATTCTTTTGAATTATAGTAGTATTAGCATCAAACAAGGAGGACTTAGAGAAAGCTTTAAATAAAATGGAAGCGGTACTGACAAAACAACACTGTATGAAAATAAATAGAAGTAAAACAAAGATACTATAGTAGTATGCAAGAGAAGAAAAATTAGGAAAAGAGCGAATATACAGATAGGAGACGAAAAATTAGTGACTGATTTTAGGTATTTAGGAAGATAGGTCAGGACGGAAGGAATAATAGGGATATAAAGCACAGGATAGCGCAGGGTCGTGTCACCTTCAATAAAAAGATATCACTTCTACGCTCACGAACAGAATTTAGAAATTCGAAAAAGGCTGGTGAAGGTGTATGTTTGGAAAGCGGCGCTGTACGGGTGCGAAACATAGACGGTGGGCGTGGCGGAAAAGAAAAGGTTAGAATCGTTCGAAATGTGGTGTTATAGGCGAATGATGAGGATACCGTGGATAGAGAAGGTTAGAAATGAAGAGGTATTAGAAAGAATAGGAGAACAGAGGACTCTGTGGAAGTCAATAGAAAATAGGCGAGATAAATTGGTAGGACACCTTCTCAGGTATGAAGGTCTAGTCAGAGACATTTTAGAGGCAGAAACAGGAGTTACAAAGAGTTGAAGTAGACGTAGATTAGAATACTGTTCGGAAATAGTTAAGGATGTGGATTATTCTAGTTTTGGGTAAATGCGAAGATTAGCTCAGGATAGG
>NW_020438990.1:184864-195463 GCF_000699045.2 Agrilus planipennis | reverse complement strand
AAATAGGAATGACAAACACTCAAGAGATGACGACTATTATGAAGATGAACCCAGCAATACACGAATCAATAGTCGTCCCAACAAAAATAAGCATGCAACTGAATAAAGCGAAGACACCGCGGAAAAACCTGTTATCAAACCTATCAGTGGTAGCTCCATTTACGGCCAACCACGAAAGGCACCTCGAATAAGGCCGCCAGTTCCTAAAAACAAACAAAATAAATACAATTACAAACCAATAAGTAATTCCAAATCGACCACTACAGCAGCTCCAGCTAAATAAACAGAAGAAACAGATTACTATGAATATGAAGAAGAAGAAGAGTTACCGCCATCACGTTCTAAACAACGTCAAAAACAAGATAATACCAACAGTTCTCCAAAACGACCAACTAAATCATCTCTAGAAAGAACCGAAATAAAAGAAACGACAATGGCCGCAGGTTACGGTTCTAGGAGAACTAAAAAGTTTTGGGCGTGCTCCTTAAAACCGTAATTACGTCCAATATATATATATATATTACGTGATATGGAAAGATTTGTACCTATTATTTTATGTGTAGATAGATGCAGTTATTTTGTCATAAGCTATACGTATGCAATACAAATACATTATTAAAAACAAAGACCATGATAAACGCAGTTCGTTTTTAATCGGCATGTCAGTCTTGAAGAAATTGAAATTCTTAAACGTAGCAATTAAGCAAAACATGGTAAAAGTAAGGTGATTCTCCTTGCTAGTGCTTAATTACCACACTTACGTAAATTGTTACAGGTGCATTTCTTTTCTAGTTTATTAACTTTCGAAGATTCCTCGACAATAAATAAAAATAAATGTGGCAATCTAGTGTTCCGTAAAATAGCGGTAGTTTTTTCCCTGTTACTCAAATTAATTAAGCAATGCACCGTTAAATTTAATTGAAGTAATGTACTTTGTAGTTATCTATCTACAAAGATCAAAATAAACGCTATAAATATGAAATGTACGAAAATGTACTATACACTAAGATACATTAAAAAATTGTCACACTAGTTTACTTCAGTCCCTGAAGAAGGTAACTTTGTTACCGAAAAGTGCTTCGGACAACTACAGTGTCTTGTTTTGGCGTTGAGGTTTTGAGCTATTCTGTTTGTTCTACAACAACCGCCAATGTTTTTCCAATCTTCATAGTAAATTTTGAATAATTAAATAAAACACATTCCGCATTCTTTTGAATTATAGTAGTATTAGCATCAAACAAGGAGGACTTAGAGAAAGCTTTAAATAAAATGGAAGCGGTACTGACAAAACAACACTGTATGAAAATAAATAGAAGTAAAACAAAGATACTATAGTAGTATGCAAGAGAAGAAAAATTAGGAAAAGAGCGAATATACAGATAGGAGACGAAAAATTAGTGACTGATTTTAGGTATTTAGGAAGATAGGTCAGGACGGAAGGAATAATAGGGATATAAAGCACAGGATAGCGCAGGGTCGTGTCACCTTCAATAAAAAGATATCACTTCTACGCTCACGAACAGAATTTAGAAATTCGAAAAAGGCTGGTGAAGGTGTATGTTTGGAAAGCGGCGCTGTACGGGTGCGAAACATAGACGGTGGGCGTGGCGGAAAAGAAAAGGTTAGAATCGTTCGAAATGTGGTGTTATAGGCGAATGATGAGGATACCGTGGATAGAGAAGGTTAGAAATGAAGAGGTATTAAAAAGAATAGGAGAACAGAGGACTCTATGGAAGTCAATAAGAAATAGGCGAGATAGGTTGGTAGGACACCTTCTACGGATGAAGGTCTAGTCAGAGACATATTAAAGGCAGAAACAGGAGTTAAGAGAAATAGAGGTAAACCTACATTAGATTAGTGTTCGTAAATAGTTAAGGATGTGGGATGTTTCAGTTTTAGGGAAATGCGAAAATTAGCTCAGGATAGGAAAGTGTGGAGATGCGTGTCCAACCAGTCTTAGGACTGACGACCTTATGATGACGATGATTCTTCTGAATAAGTTAGTCCATCACGTAATCTCGTAGTAATGTTACCATATACATACGTCGACGCTTTTTAAGTTCTCAAAAAGACCGCAGACGTCAGTTGTAGAAAATATTAGGCGGGTAATAAAACACGCGATTCTGAATGACAAGGAAATTATAAATATTTTTGTAGGAGTCATTTTATCATCGGGCGACAACTGACGATCGTTCAGTACGCACGTGCCGGTCACGTGCCCGAGGGGATTCACCAAAGATCCCTTAAAAAGCTCTCGGCATTAATATAATCGAAATAACCATTATCGTATGTTCACGTATTTGCAGTTAAAAAAAGACAACCGAGAATTTATTAAGTCGATTACGCAATTTCGACAAGCCAAAAACCTTTTTGTTGTAACCGTTCTAATATTTTTACATGAAACATATTAAGTAGATCGTTAGAAACTAATGATATAAATTCCAGGCATGATAGCTACTCAAACCGAGAAATAATAAATTTGCTACTTTTTAGTCCCTGTATTTCATCTTAATAGAATGGCATGTCGAGACAGTTTTAATTTTAATGTACAGTGCCGGACAGAAGTTTATACTTTTTTGCAAATTTCGCGTTTACAAATTCAACTTTTCCATTTCAGTATTACCTCAATTTTTTTGTATTAGACCAATAATGAATAATAGATCATATTAATTTAGAAGTCTTACTTTCAAAAGGTTTGTACCCTAGACAAAAATTTTCAGTCTCTCCCCAGTCTTTCAGAGTCTTTCTGCGTCTCTGAAAGCGTCTCTCACAGTCTTTCACAGTCTCTCAGTTATTGCCTAGGTGTTTTTATGGATCTCTCACAGTGTCTGTATGAGAGACTCGAACGATAAAATTGTTAATTCAGAGATTCGAGTCTCTCGTTTAAAAAGACTCAATGAATAAAACTGAAAAATTGAGAGACTCGAGTCTCTCGTAGAAAGACTGGAATCTCTGAAATACGTTAAACTTAGAAAATTTTAACCATGTCAATCGAGACACCACTTATTGAGAGATTCGAGTCTCTCATTCAGAGATTCGAGTCTCTCGTTCAGAGACGCTAAACAGTTTTTTTGACAGTCTCTCTCAGAGACTCGATGAGAGACGGAGACTCGAGTCTTGCTTTCAGAGACTCTGAGAGACTTAACATTTTTATCTCGGGTAATTTTTATTACACTCTTTATTATACCATTATTATGGTTTTGGAGAAATCAAATATGGGATTAACTTCCCTTTCATATTAATTTGTGTTTTTATTTCTTTAGAAAATCAAGATTTGTTACTCGCAAAATCTGTCTTCAAATTTGATAAATTACCTTCACTTTTGCTAATCTTTAATTAATACAGGTAAATTACCCCCAACGTGCGGACACCTGAGTGCTTTAATAGCCTAATTTAATTCTTACTTAAACTGTTATACTGACGCTGTAACATAATAACGTACAAAACAAAAAGACACTTTAAATTGATGTTTTCCTATTTCCTTTAAAGACACTGTCGGTCAATCAAGTGCAATAGACGGGTGGCTAATATATACCTACCAATAAAATGATTGAAACCCAGCCGTTTAAAGGCAGCTGATAAAGATGATAATAAATTTGTTTAATCAAGCAAAGGAAATTAACTGTAGGAAAGACTAAAAGAAATAAGTAACAAATGAAGTAATCAGTACAAATTTTTGTAGTTTTTGAATGGGCTCGCAACTTACTATAAACAACGCAAGTTAATGTAGAAACATTTCATACTTCTGTCAAACTCTGTAAAACTAGATGAAAAGGTATGCAGTTGAATACCAAGTTGTTTTTCTGTTTATACGGTTCAATACCAGTTATAAATCAGAATTAAGGTTTAAACAATCAATTACTGGCTTATACTAATTATCGCCAGCAACTAAAGCTGATTTATTACCAGCAATTGAATAGCTGTCCCAATTTCGACGTAAATTAGCCACTGGAGTTGAATTTTTATAAGTATCTACATTATTTATTATTAAATCCACTGCACTAAAAGGACTCGGCTTTGGATATACTGTAAGGGTTATTAATAAGGTGTTATAGGCGGATGATGCAATTATCGCGGATAGAAAAGATTAGAAATTATTGGAAAAACAAAGGGTATTGTGGAAATCAATAAGGAAAAGAAGAAATTGGTTAATAGGGCACTTTTCTAAGATGTAAAGTGTTAGTTAGAGACATATTATTAGAAGCAGAATCAGGTATATATAGGGATGTACAGGTACTCCCTCTATTTTTGCCTATATCCTTAGAATCGTTTAAAATTTTGACATTTATGACAAGTATCCTTTGCATTCTGTTAACTTCCCTGTTATATACATCAATAGCGTAAATGCTGACCAGAGGGTACCTACATTAAAGTTGCAACATCTCTTCCATTTCAATCTATCACCCCTTGCAATTTTAATACAAAAAGGTCCACGTTCTTTGTCCATTTAAAAGAAATTTGTAGTTGCATGTGTTCTTTTTGGGAGTAAATTAATGATTCCATGTATTGTTTCAGGCCACGGGGGTGTAAACCAACTGGGCGGTGTGTTCGTCAACGGACGACCGCTCCCCGACGTTGTACGTCAGAGAATTGTCGAGCTGGCGCATAACGGCGTTCGACCCTGTGATATTTCTCGACAATTAAGAGTATCTCATGGATGCGTATCCAAAATATTGTCCAGGTAAGATTTTATTCGCTTTTATTTATACAAATTTAACCCTGGAGGGGTAGCAACTGGATAACGCGTTGCTTTTAAATAGATATTGAGAATGAAATCTAAAATTTAAAACTAATAAGGGTGTCATTGAAACATCTCGATCTTTGTGATCTTTTGTATGTACCGCAATGATAGAACGTGGTAAATTTATTGACTTTTCATGATTTATCGTTATTCGATCTCCCTATATATATATATATATATATATCAGTATTCTTATTTTGATGACTAATAATAATTCCAAAAAGAGAATTCTCTCTTCGAAAACATTATTCTGGTGTCTGTATAACGACATTACGCAGTTGGTCCCGCTGTCGGACGGGAGAGATCGGAAAAGTCGTGGGGTAGTCGGTTGGCACCCTCCATATCTGTGCCTCCGTTTCCTGGTTCCGCCATTTCCCGCCAGTCGCATCTAACACGATCATACGATCTAGTGGTAGTGTTTTCCTGGCTTCTTTTTATATTTTTTCCTCCGTGTCATCTCCAAAAAGATGTCTGGTTTATTTATTCGTTCTATGCGGCCAACGTAGGTATAGCTCTTCGGGTTTTAAATTACTGGATTAATAAATATCACAAAAACCATATGGGATTGTGACTAATTGACATCAAATAGTTCACATTCACAAAAATATCAAAAAGGTTCCAAAAAATGTTTAATGTTTATAACAATAATATAAATAATCAAGTTACTGAAAGGGTTTTATTAACAAAATACCGTTCTGTAACCACAAACAATAAATGACTGAACAACTAGATCTTGCAATTAGATAAACTGGATGTAACTATAAATAAATTTAGCTTTGTCTTCTGATGTACTTTTTGATTCACTTTGTCATCAGTAGGCGCCATTTTATGATAAGATCTTTGCACGGTTTCGGTGGTTTAACAACATCAAGAACATTTTAATTAATAAGTGCCAGTAATTCTTAACTTGTTGCTAATTTAGATTCAAATTCAAGTCTGTAATTCAACTTTAATCAACTAATCTCATCATCAAAAATAAATAGAAAACAAAATTATTTCTTTAGAAATAAGTCAATCTAGAGATAGCTTTAAATAAAATGGAAGCGGTACTGAAAGATCAGTACTGTATGAAAATAAATAAAAGTAAAACTAAAATACTGATATGCAAGGGAAGAAAAAGTAGGGAAAGAGCGAATATAAAGATAGGAGACGAAAAATTAGAAGAAGTGGCTGATTTTAGATACCTAGGAAGTCAGATAAGTGAGGATGGAAGGAGTAGTAGGGATATAAAGCAGAGGATAGCGCAGGGTCGTGTCGCCTTTAATAAAAAGAAGTCACTTCTATGCTCGCGAACGGTTAATTTAGAAATTCGAAAAAGGTTGTTAAAGGTGTATGTTTGGAGCACGGCGTTGTACGGGTGCGAAACATGGACAGTGGGAGCGGCGGAAAAGAAAAGGTTAGAAGCGTTCGAAATGTGGTGTTATAGGCGGATGATGAGGATATCGTGGGTAGAAAAGGTTAGAAATGAAGAGGTATTGGAAAGAATAGGAGAACAGAGGACTCTATGGAAGTCAATAAAAAATAGGCGAGATAGGTTGGTAGGACACCTTCTCAGGCATGAAGGTCTAGTCAGAGACATATTAGAGGCAGAAACAGGAGTTAGGAGGGGTAGAGGTAGACCTAGATTAGATTACTGTTCGCAAATAGTTAAGGATGTGGGTTGTTCTAGTTTTAGGGAAATGTGAAATTTAGCTCAGGATAGGAAAGAGTGGAGGTACGTGTCCAACCAGTCTTAGATGATGACCTTATGATGATGATGAAGTCAATCTTAAATGTCAGCCATTTGTTTTTGAAAACCACAATTTTACGTGTTAAATAAGATCCAGTGTTGTAAGCTTTTAAGCCTATTGTAGTTATATTATTGGTAGCAGAGTACACTTATCTAAGTATATTAAGGGAGTAATAATTCCAATCAAGGGATTGGGGTGGACGGTCGCGTGGCGTCAAAAAAACCGACATGAAAAGTGCATATCGCCGACTGACGCACACTTGACTTTTGATCGGAAATAATGGAATGTTTTGCCTAATTCATATGATAAGTGAAGTAACTGAATCGAAGGGTTCCACAAGGAATAAAATATCATTCGATGAATTGGCTTGTGAAGTTGATTGAAATGTTTATAATAAAATAATAATGCGTTCCATCTACTCTAGTACTATCAATTTTATTGATAGCTTTTCGGCCTCTGCGACACTTTTAATCAATGAGCTAGCAAGCTATTAACCAAATTATTGGACGCAGCAAGGACGAAGTCAAAATATTCCACATTGTTTCCTTTTTTCTATATGAAATCCTTCGAAAAATTAGGTTTCATCCCCGTTTCCCATCATTGCATAATACAAATGTCAATGGCATTTCCAAATTGTGCTTAATAATGTCATTAAAAACCGATGGATACATATAATGTAGTAAAGTGTAGTGTATACGTGTCTACAAAATCCAATTATTGAATGCAGACAGAAGAGCAACGTAACAGTCTGAACAAAGAGCCCACAATTATAAGTGTATCATATAATTTTAGTAATTTTATTTGGTGCATTACGAGAACCAACCCCGACAAACCTTCATACCATAATAAAGGGTCGTAAAATACTCCTGGGACTGCACTGTTTGGCATTTATTGGGTTAACGACAACGTACAGACTTCACTCTGCACTCTATCATTTCACAATTGAAGCAATGGTTTTTGCACATGATAAAAGTCCAATTTGGCTAATCAACACAAATTAGATATTGTATGAAATGCGTGGCTGTTTTTATTTATTCTTTCTGACATATCACAGGAATTTTTGGCATGACACTATCATTGACTCACTACGTAAATCTTTGGTATGATCATATTTATTGATATTAATGACTAATCGTTTAGTTGCTGTAGATATCCTTGGTGTGACTTATATTGATTCGTGGTGGCATACTATAGTTTAGCTTCTTAAAGTAATGGAATTTTTAACATGAATCTTTCCATTGACTCACTACAGGTATTAGCTATACTATAGTCAAAGTCAACCAATCCTTGGTGAAACACTTTTCTTTGATTCGTTCTTTGGCATGACTCTTTTTATGGACTAATCACAGTAGATATGTACCTGTAGTATCACAGTTTTGTCATTCAAGATAATAGGACTTTCAGTATTGGTATGCGTCAGTTTGGATTCCCAAATTTGGCGAATCTTTAACACGTTTCTACTGACTCGTGTATACCATATTATCTTCGAGGAAATGGCTATGCTAAGGATTGAGGAGAGTATCTTTACGTATAAATTATTTATTCAAATTATTAACGGAATGGGTATATTAATTAATTAAACACGGAAAGAAAAAGAGATGTTCCTGTCTCAAAATTTTTAAACCTCTTACGAATCGGTGCGTGTATCTGTCCGTTAATGGTGAATATATTAGCCAGATCCAGACATTTGCATGTCCTGCGATGTAATCCCTTTATTTTCCTGCCTGTGCATTCCTCGAAGTCAGCATCCGCGTAATTATAATTTTTAATTTTTACATAGAGTAATTAACCGTGTACCTGATTTATCACCTATCACCTGTGTAGTCTGCCTGGGAACGAAATTATTTTAAGTAATCTTGGGTGTCGCATAACAAGTATTAAAATAGTTATTAGTTAAGTCGTGGTCCTTCGAGCCGGATTCAACGATTCCGTTTTGTTTTAGGTATTTGAACCACTTAGAACAATTACTGTTGTTACTTCTCGGTCACGTCGCCCCTGCCACATATAACTTTCGGTATAGTAATCTTATTTATTATTATTGTTTGTTCGATCATTTTCAATTTACAGCTTCGTTAGTTTAGAATTGGTTTCATTAGAAAGAATGACGCGCGCCTTATGTTGCGTACAAGATAAAGTACCAACGTATACCATGGTAGGCATGGAAATAAATACGTGCAATTACAAAGCAAAGAGGGGCACCGAGATCCGACGACGGTGGTTGCCGGTCGCGCGGTGCCCAAAGAAAATAGACAACGTCCAAACGGTCATAATTAGGTGCCCGCTGCTCGTGAAAGTTAAACAAAGAGATGTTCTTACCGCGGCCGCCTTCTAGATCGTATCGCACTCTGTTAACTAACCTGTATAATTACGAGTGTGCTGTGTCTGCATATCGAAATTAGAAACAGAAATGACGACGAGCCAAGACCAGGACGTAACGACAATGGACCGGCCGACCGGTCAGCGGACAGTTCGCAGATTACATCTATCGGTCTTTGGTCAAATAGCGAGAACACACCGAGATAATGTCGCTGTGCACATTTCTATCTAGCAAAACGTCGTTTGGCAATTAGATCAAAGCCAAAGACTAATTGCTTACTTCTCTCATTCTCACCAAACTGGGTGCTGCTACAACAATTTTTAAAACAAATGTATTATTAAATAGCGGGATTTTGTAGGTATATGTATATTATATTATATATATTCTTGTCATTTGGTTTTAAACTTGTAGCCATTGCTTGTTTGCTGAATCCTTTTTGGTCCTTCGAGCCGGATATTCCTGCGCTTTTATTTCTATTTGTTCATGTTTGCCTCCTTTTCTTTCAGATATTATGAAACGGGTAGTTTCAAAGCTGGCGTAATAGGAGGCTCAAAACCAAAGGTAGCAACACCCCCGGTGGTGGACGCAATAGCGAATTATAAACGCGAAAACCCCACCATGTTTGCCTGGGAAATCAGGGACCGGCTACTAGCCGAAGGGATTTGTTCCCAAGACAACGTGCCCAGCGTGTCATCGATCAACAGGTAAGTTTTTATTGAAAGTTTATCCCTATTTTAACACATTTTGAGGAAGCTTTTAAATCAGCAATCCAGAAAATGTTATCAACTCATCTTTAAGTTGGGCTTCAAATTTTCTGAATTATTTTGACATAGGGTGATGTACAACAAAAAAGCAGATGTTTCGTGTACACGAAACAAGGGGTTTATACATATAGCAATCGAGGTAGAAGTATCTATATGTATTCGAAACAAATGTCGCGTTGACATTTTCAAAAATGGTCTTGAATTACCATTTGTTTGGTTCTCTTTTGTTAATAGTGAGTGTGGCGGGTACTGATACGTTGTAATAGACAACACCCAAGAGACAAACGGGCCAAATTAAATGTGTCAAATCAGCCCCCGCGGGGCGACGCGAAAGCCCAATCCATTCTCTACTCCTGTTATTATTCCTGTACACCACCCCCGACAGTCCGGCGGTCCGCATTATAAATATAGGGTGGATTTGATTACACCATTGTTTTTAATCAATTGACTTGACTCATCAGCATCGGTACATCATGACGGCCCTGTTTATTAAATAAAACAATTAATGGATATGAAAATGTGGCATCAAGGATAAAAATATTTATTTTCTTACACTGCTTGTTGATATAGCAGTGTTATCATCTAGCAAGAAGGAGTTAGAGATAGCTTTTCATAAAATGGTACTGACAAAACGGTATTGTATGAAGGTAAATAATAGATAGTAAAACAAAAATATTGTTTTTGAATGGAAGAAAAAGTAGGGAAAGAGTGAATATAAAGATAGGAGACAAAAAATTAGAAGAAGTGGCTGATTTTACCCGTAGGAAAAATTTCCATTCTATTTCCATTAAAAAATGCCATTTTATTACCACTGATAATAATTAATGGTAATAAATGGAGAATTGCCAATGGGATGAATGGAATTTCCACTAGAATCCTCGAACTCAATGGGACTTCCTTTGCTGAACGCAATGGGATTTCCCTTGCGTTCCATTGGAACTTCCATTCCTGAACCCAATAGAACTCCTAGTGTCAATTCTTTTTAATCAAGGTGAAATATGAGGAAAATATTAATTACATGACAATTATTATTCAAAATAATGTCTT
>NW_020438990.1:111978-184743 GCF_000699045.2 Agrilus planipennis | reverse complement strand
ATTTTTGATATAGCAAAATAGATTCTTTCCATTTAATGGTTTTAAATAGAATTTATAAATTTTGCATTGGTTCCCATTGAAAATCAATGGAAATTTTTCCTATGTAAATATTAATGGAATTATTGTAATGGAAACAATTATTTTTCCATTTATGCCAAATGGTTTTGAATGGAATTTACAAATTTTCCATTGATTCCCATTGAGGTTCAATGGAAATTTTTCCTACGGGTATGTATCTAGGAAGTGAGATAAGTCAGGACGGAAGGAGTACTATGGATATAAAGCAGAGTATAGCGGAGTCGCAGTACGGGTGCGAAATATAGACTATGAGGGCGGTGGAAAAAAGTTAGAATCATTCAAAATGAGGTAATACAGGCGAATTATGATACTGTGGATAGAGAAGGTTAGAGGTTAGAAATGAAGAGGTATTGAAAAGAATAGAAGAACAGAGGACTCTATGGAAGTCAATAAGAAATAGGCGAGATAGGTTGGTAGGACACCTTCTCAGGCATGATGGTCTAGTTAAACAGAGAGGGTAGAGGTAGACACAGATTAGATTACTGTTCGCAGATAGTTAAAGATGTGGGATGTTCTAGTTTTAGGGAAATGCGAAGATTAGCTCAGGATAGGAAGGAGTGGATGTTCGTGTCCAACCAGTCTTAGATCTGACGACCTTATAATGATGATGATGACTACTTGTTTGTTACTTCCACTAGATTTCGAAAATCTTCTAGTTTTCTCTATCCAATTTTCACATTCCTGGCACATCAAACGATCTTTACTTTTAAAGATCTTTAATTGCTTTTGTGGATTACGTGTTGCAGCAATTAGTTATGGGACGATTATCGTTAAGAACGTGACATAAATTATATACGTCATTAACAACAAATAAAACCTGAATCAATTTCCTAACTTGGATCTAAAAGATTCAGTTTGTAGAAAAAGTTGAGTGTTGAACTTGAAAAGTTGTTGTATTATATGCTAGGAAGTCATCACGATTGGGACAATATTCTCGGTCGTCTTGAACTATTAGCATTGAAAATCATCAAATTAAATATATTTTAATTGATTTCACGGCGAATCCGATTGGTCAAAAAATGATACGGGAGACTTTGAAATAAATGTTTTGTGCCGAACGTTGGCCACAAAACCGAATCGTAAAAAGCCGAATTGATTTGGTCGGGTGGAGATGTTGTGAAGTTATTGATCTAAGTGACTACCGTCGGAGCAAAAGATGTGTTTGCAAGCGTGGATAAACGGATCCGAGAAGGCGCAGCAAAAGAAACAAGCGAGCCAGTCTCTCATTCAGAGAGAGAGATTCACTCACCAACTGTAGCAAGCATAAAATTTGAATTTGAGGCGTTGTCGTGAATGGAGTACGTGTTTTATTTAAATGCGTCCATTTCATCATATTCTCCTTTTTCTTCTTCTTCTTTATTTTTTTTTGTCGTTGTTATTTTGCTTTTCTTCTCTGTTGTACCGAACGATTTCAAATCTAACAATACACATCTATAATAGGCACGGAGTTTCCGACGGTTAAATAAAACGTTTTGTGCTTTTTGCTGGAAGATTTGAAAATAATAATAAAGCTGGGGCTGAGAACTTTAACTGATCCTTGTTTTCGGAAACGTACAGCACGAAATACTCGATCTAATTTGTTCCAAGGATGATGAATACAAAAAGATAGTCGGACAGGTGTCGGTAGATTTCTGTCCAAAAAGAGAATACACTTTACGTTGAGTTTTTTTTTACACTTGTTTATTGATAGGTAGATTAGATGAGAGAATAATTTAAACTGAAACCATGATGATACGTTACATCACTTTTTTACTGTGTGTTTAAATAGGAAACTACATGACACGATGTAATACGATAATAATTATTTAAATAACCGTATTATATACCAGGCAAGGGAGCCCGAGATAAAAATGTTTAGTCTCTCAAAGTCTCTGAAAGCGAGACTCGAGTCTCCGTTTTTCATCGAGTCTCTCAGGTGTCGCTAAGAGAGACTGTCAAAAAAATTGCTTAGCGTCTCTGAACGAGAGACTCGAGTCGCTCATAGAGAGATCCTCATTTCGTATCCAGTCTCTGAACGAGAGACTCGAATCTCTCAATAAGTGGTGTCTCGATAGACATGGTTAAAATTTTCTAAGTTCAACATATTTCAGAGATCCCAGTCTTTCTACGAGAGACTCGAGTCTCTCAATTTTTCAGTTTTATTCATTCAGTCTCTCTGTGAGAGACTCGAATCTCTGAATTAACAATTTTATCGTTCGAGTCTCTCATACAGAGACTGTGAGAGATCCATAAAAACACCTAGGCAATAACTGAGAGACTGTGAAAGACTCTGAGAGACTGGAGAGAGACTGAAAACTTTTGTTTAGGGAGGTCATTGATTATTTTTTGGTATTAGGATACTCAGTAAAATGTTTTATAGTTTTCAAGTTTGTGTTTTGATAAACGATAAAATCACCTTTTGTTGTATACTTTCAAATTTTAAATTATACGCACCTAATCACTCTATATAATTAATGGAAAATACGAAATTTTCCCGGTAAATATTCTTGCATTTATTAGCGAAATAAGACCAAGAATATTTAACGAAAAAAAATCTTTTTCTTCATTTAAGTAATTCAAAATTTAAGTTAATTGCTGTTATTTCAGGAATAAGAAATGGAAACTGAAATATCCGAAACATTAGAAAGCAAATCGTTTCTATATGACGGTATTTTTTCGTTTGAACAACGAACGATAGGGCTTATTTCGGTTGTTCCATATCTTTTGATTCGTATAGGGCTTTAAATCAAGTCGCGCAACATTTTTCTGGCACCACTAAATGTATAGAAAACCGACAATAAGAATACCGCGATGAAAAACATTTCGCTTCGTATCTCCGACGGTCTAATTGCACCGTTATAAAAAGTGCGCGCCAAGCCATTGTTTGAAGTAGTCTTCCGCTGTTTCTGCTCAGTATGGCGTCATGTCCGTTTCCTGCTCCGCTCGTCACCGCATCCCCCGCTAAATACTCTGCGCGCAATGTTTATATACCTACGATTCCGCTTTCCGCGATTCAACCAAACAAATGGTCCCCGACAGAGACAATTTAAACGCAATAAAATTTCGAACTTACATTTACGTACAGATCATTTTATTTCCTTTCTTCGTTCGTTTGTTTTGCTCTAACTATACGATTAACTACAACAGAAAAGATAAACCGCATCAATAATTGGAATGCCTCCTTAACTTATAAGTCGATCATTATGAAGTAAGTCGAAAAAAAAAAGAACCCCAAAAGCCTCTATAAATAAAAAATTGTTTGTCGGTCACATTCTACCGGTTACTTGATAACTCTGTCTTGTGTTTGTATCTGTAGAAGAAGCTTCCTGTTGAGAAGCGCAATGTTGGAGTAGATTTTCAACATAGAAAATATTATATACTTCGTTTACTTTCTGTAGCGATGTGACTTTCAGTTTGACCGGCGCAAAATAAAAAAGAACAGCACTAGGCCAGAAAAGGAAGGAGACAACACTCGGCCAAACTCTTAACCGGTGAGGAGCGTATAATCCGTACAGTACTGCACGGAAAAATTGACCACTACAATTGCATTGCTCAAAAGTGCTGTTATTGGTACCATTTACTACTGAAAATATCAACGAGATGTTTATTTATATTTGAAGACATATTAAAGGCTTTAACGCTTGTTTTCGACTCGCACTAATATTCATGATTGAACAAAGCTTTTGGCAGGTACTGTATGAAAAAGTATCTTTAATGTTTTTCTCCCTACCTACGATTTTGCCAGCGCGCTTCCAAGACATTGGAAGGGGCAAATCGCTAGAGAAAGTAAATGAAGTATACCTTGAACTGGCTTTGATTGATTTCACAAGACTGGTTGGACACGCTCCTTCCAATCTTTCCTATCTTAAGATAATCATGATGAAATTAAAGTAATAAAGCGAAGAAATGAAGATCAAACAAACAAGTTTTACATGATTAAAGTTAAATGTACACAAAATGGACAGTTTTAAACCGTTGTGTATTAGCAACAAAATAATTTAGAGAAATCACTTCTGTTTCCTATTGTGTCGAGGTGTGTGCGATTGAGAATCGCCGATTCGACGATTGCGATTATGGTCCCTTGAGCCCGGTCATAACAACCCCTGATGTACTCTGGGGTAATTCGACGATGTACCTTTTACTGCCCTTTCGCGTCCGACCCTCTTTTTTCCAGGCCGACTTGCAATCACCGTGATGCCGGTGCTTAGTGCACCCTTTTGTGTGTCCGGGACTCTAAACTTGTTAAATCTGTAGCAGCAGAAACGTATACAATTGTTAGGTGGGCGTCCATATCGAAACAACAACGCATTCAAATTCCTCAAAAATGTGACTTTAATGTCGTTTAAATGCATTGGTTTTTTTTTGCTGATCGTTAGGCTTCGAAATAACTACCCCATCAATATCAAATCTTTTGTACTTTTTTTTCGGCTAAATGGCAGCGATTTCAGGCACCGTAGAAATTGGATTCATAATTTAAAATCGTGTGTTTATTAAGGATATAATACTGTGATTCCAAATGATTGCTTTTATTAATCAAAAGGATATAAAAAGGACAAAAAATAGAGGAAGACTGTACAATTCATACTATTCATTCTCTGCGCGATTTTATAGAGAATTGAGATCGAATTTTAGAAAGTTGGAGGAATCTTAATGAAACAATAACTCTTTATCTCCATGCTCCTTTTCATGTTATTCTTATAGAAAATCTTTAAATTAGAGAAGGTTCAACTGAAGGCTTTATTATTACTGTTTTCTCTTTGCATGGGTATCGAGTCTGCCTAAAATTAATATTCTTCCTGTATTTTCCAACTGTAGCATGGAGGCAAATGTCCAGTGTAACCTTCCTTTACCTACCCCTGAAATAGGTAGCTAAAACCTGTACGTTTCGGGTCCTATACGATGAACTAAAGCTTTTCCTGTTGGTTTTTGTTTTCTTCCTTCGCCAGTGTATCGTCCTTGCAAAATATCCTTATTATGTATTGGTACGGTGGTGTAGTACATTTGTGTGAGTGAGTGAGTAAGTATTAGATAGAGAAAGAAGAAGAAGTAGAAGAGTGTTTTGTAGGCGACCAAGCACGGCAGATATCAGTTCGAGCTCAATTTCACGAATCTGAGACGCAGCAGAGCGTTCCGAAACACACCATCGTCTTTCTTCTCTTATTGATTTTGCAACTCGTGACCAACACCGTCACCTCCACCACCGTCACACGGCACCGACGTCGACGTTGCCATCGACGGCGACGCCGTCACACAGCGAGCGACCGACCGACCGACCGACCGACGTCGGCGTCGTCTCCACCGTCTTACATCCGATCTCTCCATATTGGCTCCGAATAATCTCTTCTAAAGCAACTCTGCTACGGTGTACCCGTAATACCTACGATCGGAAGATTGCATTTGCTGGACCAACTGATGTTCAACGACGTACCTACAAAAGTGAGTTTAATGTACTTTTTGGTGGATTGGTTCGTGTGGACTATATATCGATGACGTAGGCCCAGGCTCTCTTAATGTTCTTACTCTGTATCAATCAACATCTTGTAAGAATTGTAACTTTATCTACTCGCTGTATCATTGATGTACACGCTGGGAGATCTGGATGCTGTTATTTGCCATTAAGATGCCTGGTTTATTCAAGTTTAAAAAATTGATTTCGTAAGTCTACAAACTGTATTTCTTTTGGAATACAACAAGAAGAAGGACAAAACGTAACTAACTCTAAATTATGTGACAAAATCAAAAATTGTTCTGGTGCCGTCACTAATATCTGGTATGCAACCAAAGAATACGAACCAGAAGTCCATTGGGGTTTTCCCCTCCAATATGTTATGACTCTGCCTCGAGCTATGAAATTCCTATAACCTGCATACAATTAAGGGCATCGATAATAAAATTAACAAAGGTGGTTGCCGTCAAAGAGCATTGGGACCAAATCGGCCTATTAATGTTTGCAAAAGGACATTCAAGAGATATTTGACTACGTTGTATGCATTTGAATATAATGAAATAAAATAGGTTGAGTAATGATAAAATCAAACTGAAACAATTATTATTATAACAAGAAAAATGGTGGAGGCGCCGCACACATATTTCTTTTATTTCCTTTTTAATTGTTGTTTGTTTTTCTAATACTTTTACGAATCATCATCCATAGAACATATTCCTTAGATACAAAATTTGATTTTTCCTAAGAAAATTTGTTATCACGCATAAATTGTATTAAATATTATTGTGCCCAATTATGCGTAGATACGTAAAAGTACATTTACATAATAATCAAATAAAAGCGCAAGTTTGAATTCAGTTTTCTAAAACATTGGTTGGCTGGCTGGTTGGAAGAATCAAGAAAGCTCAAGGTTATTTTGCGACTGCAGTGCGTGACATTCGGCAAGAGGGAAATTGCCAGCTGATCGTGACCCTAAAGTCGAGAGAAGAAGACAGAAGCGGCTCCGCCTTTTTCGGTTCACTTGAGCGAATCGGTGTGCTATGTCGTCATTATTACATCCACCAAATCGACTAGGGTGTCGCACTTTTTTCCTTTAAAAGTTCAAAAGTTATTAAGTATATACATAACTAATAAGCGACTCTGACTTTTATAGTCATGTGAACAATATCATGAGGACTATTTTCGATATATTTTTGAGTTTCTTGACAATTACAGCTAATCTTTGACCGATTTTGGTGTTTGGAATGTCGAATCCTACATAAATTCTAACACAGTTAATGATATTATGAAAGAATGTCTATAACTAATACGTTTAGACGTAAGATGGTCGTTGGGGTAAGAGTGTGGCAGCCATTTTAAGAAAACTTCGTTTTCCCTTCGGTTTTTCCCGACTTTCCGTGCAGACGCCTCTTCCTTGGCCTTCTTCTCGTTCTTGTATCGAATGCGACGGGAAATAAATTACACGCTTTTTATACCCCGAAAAAGATGATTTATATACCATAAACCATATGAGCATTAAGTAACTTACGGTACTGAAATAGAAGTTTTCATCTTCGAGGCGTTCGCGTTAGCAGAAAATTGAATAAAATGGAAAAACGCGCGCTTTTCCTTTTTCTATATATTTCTATGTACTTATATATACTATTAGACCAAGATACGAGCAGTTTTATCATTTTATTTTTACATGATACGATAGTGATGCATGTAAGTAAATTGTTTAATTGACGAAAAATCTCTCTTCAGTTTTCCTTCATGACTAAACTTGAGCACGAATAAAATGGTTCGGGTCGATTGTTCATTATATAATTTAATTGATTATTATTCCTTCTGTGTCATTCAATTTGGCAATGATTGATTCTTCAACCTGTCAAAGCCTATTTTTGTTTGAAGACAGCAGATCTTCTAATGTATTCGTCGTCGTCCCTGTGGGGCTGTACGCGATTCCCTTATGTCAGTCGAATAGGGACACAAAGTTACCGTATGTTACACTATCTAGAGAATGGAGCCACCCATCTGATAATAATCAACGCACCCGGGGGACAATTCACTTCTACAACTTGCCACTTTCCGAATGTAATGAGTGAATAAATCACGTTATTTTAAAGCATTTGTTCCTCTCCTTTTGACACAATGTAACTTGTGTCATCTGTTTGAATATTTTACTAAACGTACACAATACTTATATCCAATTTCATATTACTTACTCAAATATAATTAAATGATAATCAGCATACGCAGATGAATTAAAGTCATAATAATCAATTTTCAGGATATTTTTCCGTTTGTTTTCTGACAAAAATAATATAAAATAATTCGAAGTGGTCTGTATTCTGTCGAAACTGCCAGACGCGGATCGCGATTTCGATCTTTTTGGATCTCATCAGCGCGTCGCAGACAGCTCCTACAGAACACAGACCAACTTTTACCTGCTGTCTTAACAGCGCGTTTTAGAAAATACTACAAATGGCGCGGTAAACGCCATCTGTAGTACGATGCAACATTTTAGGATTACGTATGCTCCAACAAGGTCCATTTAAATATATGGATATCTACTTGCTGAAACGAATCCCGGCGTAGCTAACCTCAACGTGATAGGCACGTTACCATAATCGAATAAAATAATTCGAAGTGGTCTGTATTCTGTCGAAACTGCCAGACGCGGATCGCGATTTCGATCTTTTTGGATCTCATCAGCGCGTCGCAGGCAGCTCCGACAGAACACAGACCAACTTTTACCTGCTGTCTTAACAGTGCGTTTTAGAAAATACTACAAATGGCGCAGTAAACGCCATCTGTAGTACGATGCTACATTTTGGGATTACGTATGCCCCAACAAGGTCCACTTGTGTGGATATCTACTTGCTGAAAACGAATCCCGGCGTAGCCAACATCTCAACGTGATAGGCACGTTTCAAAAATAATATACAGGGTGCCTCATAAATGATGCGCATTATTAAGTCCCCCGAGATAAAAATGTTCAGTCTCTCAGAGTCTCTGAAAACGAGACTCGAGTCTCCGTCTCTCATCGAGTCTCTCTGGTGTCGCTGAGAGAGACTGTCAAAAAAACTGTTTAGCGTCTCTGAACGAGAGACTCGAGTCGCTCATAGAGAGATTCTCATTTCGTATCCAGTCTCTGAACGAGAGACTCCAATCTCTAAACGAGAGACTCGAATCTCTCAATAAGTGGTGTCTCGATTGACATGGTTAAAATTTTCCAAGTTCAACATATTTCAGACATCCCAGTCTTTCTACGAGAGACTCGAGTCTCTCAATTTTTCAGGTTTATTCATTCAGTCTCTCTGTGAGAGACTCGAATCTCTGAATTAACAATTTTATCGTTCGAGTCTCTCATACAGAGACTGTGAGAGATCCATAAAAACACCTAGGAAACAACTGAGAGACTGGGAAGAGACTGAAAATTTTTGTCTAGGGCCATTAGGGAGGTTTTGACGTAAAACTGACAAAAATAGCTCATCTAAACCTTCATTGTATGCCATCGTAAATTATATATTCGTGTTCAGCGACCCTCAAAACTACCAAGTAACTAATTTCAATAGATTTTTAATGAATTTAAAACATAACTACTGAAGCCGACGTGTGCATGATATACGCCCTGGATCCCAGGTACCTCGAAGGCCGTCGCGTTCATGTTCAGCGACCGTCAATGTTCTTCAATTTTGTTATACTTATGACAATTCCGAAGGCAATTAGCTGTTCGATAAAAACCGCTAGATGTAACATCTCTGGTTACAATAATTACCGATTGTTTTGTACGATTGCATATTGTCTAGCAAAAAGACAATAAATAATGCGATTATTAATTAGTCGTTTTCCTTGCAATTTGCAATGCAGGTCAATGAGAAATGCAACGCCAGATGAAAAGCAAAAAACCTGACCGCAACTGTTGGCGAGAAACAAAAAATGAGAACGAAATGAGCAACTAAGTCACCAGACTGCATTATTAAAAATTAATTGATCAATGTGTCTGCACTGCACAATGCATTAAGTTTTGCTTAATATACCTTTGGAACATATTGTGTGATAGTTTTTATCCCTCGGGAATAGTATCTATTTTCTGGATAGAAGGAACCCTGTGTAGGTACTTTTCTATATACCTTTGACAATGCGTGTACAAAATTTCATGATGGATTTTACCCCCGGCTTCGCTTTTGTTGATGTCACTAGAATTCTAGTGGAAATCCCATTCCCGAACTCAATGGGATTTTCCATTGCTGAAGGCAATGGAAATCCTAGTGTCAATTCTTTATTTTGTACCTTTAATTGTCTATTATTAGTGATAATTAAATGAAATGAAAAAAAAATATAAATTACATGACAATTATTATTCCAAATAATGTATTGAATGGTTTCAAATAGAATTTATAAATTTTGCATTGGTTCCCATTGAAAATCAATGGAAATTTTTCCTATGTAAATATTAATGGAATTATTGTAATGGAAACAATTATTTTTCCATTTATGCCAAATGGTTTTGAATGGAATTTACAAATTTTCCATTGATTCCCATTGAGGTTCAATGGAAATTTTTCCTACGGGTATGTATCTAGGAAGTGAGATAAGTCAGGACGGAAGGAGTACTATGGATATAAAGCAGAGTATAGCGGAGTCGCAGTACGGGTGCGAAATATAGACTATGAGGGCGGTGGAAAAAAGTTAGAATCATTCAAAATGAGGTAATACAGGCGAATTATGATACTGTGGATAGAGAAGGTTAGAGGTTAGAAATGAAGAGGTATTGAAAAGAATAGAAGAACAGAGGACTCTATGGAAGTCAATAAGAAATAGGCGAGATAGGTTGGTAGGACACCTTCTCAGGCATGATGGTCTAGTTAAACAGAGAGGGTAGAGGTAGACACAGATTAGATTACTGTTCGCAGATAGTTAAAGATGTGGGATGTTCTAGTTTTAGGGAAATGCGAAGATTAGCTCAGGATAGGAAGGAGTGGATGTTCGTGTCCAACCAGTCTTAGATCTGACGACCTTATAATGATGATGATGACTACTTGTTTGTTACTTCCACTAGATTTCGAAAATCTTCTAGTTTTCTCTATCCAATTTTCACATTCCTGGCACATCAAACGATCTTTACTTTTAAAGATCTTTAATTGCTTTTGTGGATTACGTGTTGCAGCAATTAGTTATGGGACGATTATCGTTAAGAACGTGACATAAATTATATACGTCATTAACAACAAATAAAACCTGAATCAATTTCCTAACTTGGATCTAAAAGATTCAGTTTGTAGAAAAAGTTGAGTGTTGAACTTGAAAAGTTGTTGTATTATATGCTAGGNGCAATGGAAATCCTAGTGTCAATTCTTTATTTTGTACCTTTAATTGTCTATTATTAGTGATAATTAAATGAAATGAAAAAAAAATATAAATTACATGACAATTATTATTCCAAATAATGTATTGAATGGTTTCAAATAGAATTTATAAATTTTGCATTGGTTCCCATTGAAAATCAATGGAAATTTTTCCTATGTAAATATTAATGGAATTATTATAAATGGAAACGATTATTTTTCCATTTATGCCAAATGGTTTTGAATGGAATTTACAAATTTTCCATTGATTCCCATTGAAGTTCAATGGAAATTTTTCTTACGGGTAGTTAAAGCGTGAAATCGTAACGAACAAACAACCTCGCATTTGCGTTTATAATATTAGTTAAGATGTTGTATATTTAAAAGTAATTTGGTAAGTATTCGATGAGTAAATTGCAGGTATTAGGCAATCTTTAACGCCAGATTATTCACTTTTTATTAGGCCTTTGGTGACACAACAAGCGGGGTAGTGTTGCAATTTCATTATTTATCAACGGTTGTTAACTGACAAGAGCAGTTGCTGTTTCGAACTTATTTTAATAACGACGGTCGCCAAGTGATAAACAAACAAACTCCGAAATTACGATTTAAACGGCAGACACGATAACAGATGATAAGTCTAGAGTGGATGCATATGCTTAATGAAATGTGTGAATTGGTTATTGGAACTGGTAATCGTTATTTACATTAAAAATCTATTAAACCACTCGTCACATCGGTATGCAGATGTTTAGACAATTTATTATGAGCGCTCGCAAATAGTAGATTGGGTGCCTATGAGATCTAATTAATTTACAATTTGATAGAATTAATGGATGGTGTAGATGAAAATGTTACTTTGTATTATTAGTAAAAGGAAACGTATTTATTGTGCTTAAATTTGAAAGGGAATTTGTTCGCTTTCGTGAAAAGACTCCTGAAATTGCGCTCCCATTCTCGTCTGTCTTTGTAAACCAATTTAGCAAATCTTCGACTAATTCTGATAACAAAACGAGCCTTCGTCAAGTATTAATAACGAGACGAAAGAGCGAATCAGGTATTCGCCAAGCAGGCACTTTATACATTCACCATAAACGAACCGGGATCTCTCTTTATCTCTGCGAGCTAATAAGTCTCATTGCAAATTAGATTACCGGGTTCCAGAGCTTTGTGCTTTGCTAATGCCGCGGTAGAAAGCTCGGCGCAGTCGGCCAGTTATGCAGCGCTCGACGGTGCTTTCGAACGGGACGAGAACTCGCGTTGGACGTCTGCCAAAGAGCTCCACTTAGCTGTGGCTTCCTCTGTGTTGTAATTGTTCCGCAAATTATATTTGTGGATAGAACTACCACCACTATACGTATAAAGCTCTCGGAGAGTCGCAAATATGGTTATTTTGATGTATGCGAGCGAGCGAGCTTTTGCAAAGCTCTCTAGATTAAAGGACTGCTCGCTTTATGTGTACAGCTTTATTTGTGCCGTTCGCAGATTTGCATCGGTCTCTTCTCCCCGCGTGGCGTAGCGTCGCGACGCGTCGCGTCGGTGTTTGTTGGCGGCTGGGATGTCACACGGCCCCCGTCGCTCGCTACCATTTAACCCCCTCAGACACAGCGCAACACCAATGCAAATTTTATACACTCCGAGGTTTTTAAACTTTATTTTATGGAATCGCGTGTGCTTGCTCCAGATTCTTTTTGAAAAAGCTAGCGACAGTGAGCTTTTTGTCATTACTTTCATAAGAGACACTATGTATGTGTGCTATGCCTTGACTATTTGACCAGAAAAAGGTAACCCACGTTGCCGTATCCCCCCTACAATCCTGATTTAGCCACACGCGACTTTTTTCTCTTCCCAAAAACGAAATGCTATTTTAACGGTATTCCTCATGGCGATGTAGAAGTTTATAACTTCAAAAGGCTACAAGAGGTGTTTCTAGGAATAGGAAAAGAGGTAGCAACGGTGTATAGAGTTGGAGGCTGAGGGTGACTACTGTGACAGCCGATAATAAACTATTTAACAACAATTAATTTATATTTATTTACAAATTCTGAGAATCATGTCCTCCAAATATCGCTTCCATTTTCTTAAAGGATGTTCTCCCTATTAACTCTATTGGCTGCTGCTACTGCAATATCGTCCGCAGATCTAATTAAGTACTAAAACTCTAATTAATTATTTTACAATATATTAACTAGTGTAGATAATTTTCATGCTGTCATTATATTGAGATACATCTAATTCTACTTTTGTTTCTTCCAAATCGATAAAAATTAAAACCGTCTAACGAACTAATTAGTAATAATTGTAATAGCGACAGGTACTTAATTAAACCATTTATTGTTTTGTAACTGAGCGTTAATGAAGTCAAAGTTGATAAGGAAAATTTAACCGAACGAGATACTTTATTAAAAATGTCTGGTTCGTTGGATGAGAGAAAAGCAAAGACAAGCAGTAAAATTGTTTTTATTCGATGGGAAAAAGTGAACGCAGCCCATTAAAGAATTGATAGGCTGTTTTGTACGGTTGACAAAACGGCTGTAGAAGCCATTAAATTGGTGAAAACAGGATAATAAAACGGATTTCGGATTTTCGGCTTACACAAGAGACGCGGCTCAATGAACAGCTCTTCTCGGTACGTTGTAGTAATTATTTTTTTGATCAAGAAAAATACGAATTTGATTCGGAAGCCATCGAGGCAATTTTTACAGTTATCAAGAAACTAGATCACATATAATTCTAATACAATTTAAAGACAACTTTCTGATTGACAATTTGGTTTGGATCATTAAAAAGACCAGCTCAGTAGTATATTCCTTATACTGGAACCCATGGCATAAACCTTATTTAGGGAAGTCTGATAAAATTATTAAAAAAAAAAAAAACAAAAACTAATCTTTCTATTTCCTAGAAACTAGAACATCCGTAGACAAAAATTTTCAGTCTCTCAGAGTCTTTCAGCGTCTCTCTAACAGTCTCTCAGTTATTGTCTAGGTGTTTTTATGGATCTCTCAGTCTCTGTATGAGAGACTCGAACGATAAAATTGTTAATTCAGAGATTCGAGTCACTCACAGAGAGACTGAATGAATAAAACTGAAAAATTGAGAGACTCGAGTTTCTCGTAGAAAGACTGGGATCTCTAAAATATGTTGAACTTAGAAAATTGTAACCATGTCTATCGAGACACCACTTATTGAGTGGTTCGAATCTATCGTTCAGAGATCGGAGTCTCTCGTTTAGAGACTGGATACGAAATGAGGATCTCTCTATGAGCGACTCGAGTCTCTCATTCAGAGACGCTAAACAGTTTTTTTGACAGTCTCTCCCAGCGACACCTAAGAGACTCGATGAGAAACGGAGACTCGAATCTCGCTTTCAGAGACTCTAAGAGACTGGACATTTTTATCTCGGGATGTAGCATTTCTATTTGGAAATATTAAACTAATTATAAGTCTAATAACCTTGCCTCTTTTGACTCCTGTTTCTGCTTCTAATATGTCTCGATTAGTAAAAGCTCAAGTATTTTGAAACTCTATATCTCCTTCGACTTATTAAATTCCATAGTGTCCTCTCTTCTTATACTTTCAATTTTGTTTAGTTATTATTAATGTTGCCATTCCAAAAAGAAAACACTACTTAGTTCAAAGTACCAGTTTATCAGAAACCCAAGTCATTTTGATCACAAAATAAATTGAATATCTCCGGCTAGGACCGAGGGTCCTTACATCAGCCTACTAAACAATAATCCACACATATACCTATGGACGCATATTGGGTAGCACTGGTGGTAAAGTCGAGTTTCGAGAGCTTCCACTAACAAATCTAACTGTTATACAAAGCCCTCCAAACAATAGTTGACACTTCAATACGGCAAATATTTTGCTGCCGCATATATTCCATTCATTCTCTCGTCCCTTTCTCTCTCTCTATCCAATCGCGGAACAGAGTGGCCCGTTAGCTTTAGATAGATAGAGTGTATGTATGCTTACGTTATACATGGAAAAGAGTCGAGCAACACCGGAGGAAAGTTTGCATGCATGCATGCATGTACAGTTATAACACCCTCCTCTCGACTGCTACTATTATTATTAGCTATTATACCTACTGTAGGGGTACATGTACATCTTTGTCGCATGAGCAGCTGCTCGTGTCATTGCCACACAATGCACAAGGACTTTATGTTATACCTATTAAAATAGACTTAGCCATTGTGCTCCAAGTGGTACTATACTTCATTAAAATGTTTATGGGATTCATCGGATGAACCGCGGGAGGCCGGTCCTCTCTCTCGTTCGTACTTCATCCCTTAACAGTTTACACCAACGGATTATGATGATGCTCTCAGAATAACACTACGTATAAATATCGAATCGCTCATTAAATGATACCGACGTTAAGTGTATTACATTAGCTCGAAAACCATTAGTTAAGTTGTGCCAGTTAGTAAATAATTAAATAAACAATTAGCCAAATGCTTTTATTGTTGTAAGTAGAACATTTGGTTCTAAAAATGCCAGATGTAGGTAGAACAAACTAAAAAATTTGGATGTTTCGTTTCTATCTGCTACTCATGCTGGTAAACGGGCAGTCCCTCTGGACCACTCCGGAAGGCAGGGCGCAAGGTCTTCCTCAGTCTCCTTTTAGGAATAGTGCTGCGAATGGGTGGCAGGTGTTTAAAATACATACTACTGCTGTTCCAGCATTTGCCTAAGTGATCTGAAGAACCGTAGAAAAACTTGGACCAGAGCAGACGGACTCGGAATCGAACCCGCGTCCTCCCGAATGCTATGCAACAGTCTAAACCTTTAGGCCATGCCGCTTGGTTATGTAGATGACGATATCTAACTTATATAGTCTTCAAGAACGACCTATTGGTACAGAGTGGTACGGCCTACAGGTTTAGGCCTTTACTTAGCGTTCGGGAGGACGCGGGATCGATTCCGGATCTGTCCTGGCTAGTCCAAGTTTTTCTCTAGTTTCCTTGGAGCACTTAGGCTGATGCTGGGGTACTAATAAATAATATTCCACTGATGATAATCTTTCGCTTCTCTTCTATCTACGTTTCGTCCTTATATCTTTCTCGTCCACCTGCCAGGTGAAAACTAAAAAGGATCTTCACTCTATGAATGAATGAATCATCGATTAAACCAATGTTGGTCCACTTTTAAGAGGTTGATGAATATCAAAGAAATGGTAGTGTACCGCCATCTACAAATATTAACTGTTACCGTACTTTTATACCGAAAATGACTACAGAAGG
This sequence comes from Agrilus planipennis, assembly GCF_000699045.2. Taxonomy (NCBI): domain Eukaryota; kingdom Metazoa; phylum Arthropoda; class Insecta; order Coleoptera; family Buprestidae; genus Agrilus; species Agrilus planipennis. The sequence continues at coordinate 168,655 of NW_020438990.1, read as the reverse complement.
ATATAGATAAAATATATTGACACGTGAAATAACTTTCAATCGTCATATCTCACATCAAATGACACCAAACCACATCATTGTTAAATCTCTCAAAGTCGTATTGTACAAGATGACTCTTGCATACCTAATGTAGCTAGATATCATTATAGAAAATAATTACTTATAATAAATAATGACTGCTACAAAAAAAGAAAGATGACTGAAGTAATGAATTGGTCATTGAAAATAGAGATTGTGTCGTCACAAAAGGGGGTAGTAGTTTACTGTATATATTGTTCGATAGTAAGAGGGTGGTTGATGCGGAAGAAACGTCGTTTCTCGCCACGTGTATGGCGTGACGGCACGTGCTGCGGCCTCGCACTACGTTCGAAACTCATTAAAGAAGAACTTTTGAAATATTGGCCCTAAATTCGAAAGTTTCTGCCATAACGGAAGAGATCCGCGAACGCGGACTGCGATTCGCTACGGTTTATTGCGGCACTAAGCCGGGGCTAATGCCTCAAATAAAAGGGATTTACGCGTTATACTGCCAATGATCTAAAGCCATTCTTCCATTACTGTTTTAGTTGGTTGTGGAGGGCTAAAGAGCTTTTGGCCGCTGCTCACCACAGGGTCTTCTGATATACGCCTCCATTACAATTAGCTATTTCCCACTTACTTCATTATAAACCAAAAGATAGACCAATTGCATATTGTTCATTAAAAATTTCCATTAGGTACTGTTCGTTTCAAGAAGTTTCATATTTGTCTGCGTAGTTCATTCCTTCACCGATTATCGAGCGAGAGCTAGACAAAAGTGTACAGTACCATTTGCAAAATAATATAAACTGTCTCGTTAAAATTTAAGAATATGCTTTATTTAAAAGCATATTTAGCCAAAAATAATAACAAGTGAATTAACTTAATGCTCTACACATCTATAAAGCTTTTGCTTTGTTTTCTATTGTTAATTTATATACGTTTCTGTTTTAAGAAATTTCTAAACATTTTCGTCTAGTACTGTACAGTTCCCACCGAGAGCTCTGCTAGTTCAAGCTTGTTCCAACTATTTCTGTCTTGCTCACGCCTAGTGTATATTCTTTCTATCTTCGCGCAGATTTCTTCAAGGTCACAATTCAAACAAATTGAAATGGGCTGTACTTCGTTGTAATTTGTTCTTTAGCTTTCAAATATTTGCATGTCTGAAAGAACACCGGTTTTAAGAAAAATGTAGTTGAAAGTACAAACGAATGTAATTCCGGCCCTGGAAAGAAATGCGACAATGCAAGGTCGTATCCAATCAACTTTTTTACCTCTCTTTTGTGTTCTTAATAACATGTTGTGTATGTTTATTGTTTATTTAATTAATTTTATAAAATATTGTTGTGTGTAGTAGCGTGGTAGTAAGCTGTTGATGTTTACGTTACGATCCACAACCGTCACTGTTTACGTTCTTCATCAGCAAAGCAGTTTAATTGTTATCGCAATCGTGTGAAATGTGAATCTTCAACCACGTCTATTTGAAAATATCACCTTCTTCTCTAAAAATTGTCCTGAACTAAACGAAGTCTCAAAATCTTTTGAACAAAGCGTAAGACATTTTAAATGCCTTAAATTGCATTTATGTTCGAATTTCTATCTGTAGCGTACAGTCACACAGTCAGGCAAATTCTTCGTTTCTATTATATTACAATAATAATTTAGCATCGACGAAGAAGACGCTTTAAAACGTTAATTATGATATAGTGGAATAGCGTGATGCTAGCGGTCGCATAAATCCTCACGGATCTTTACAGATAGGCATGTCGTTTGAATTGTGCACGTAAGTTGTCACTGTGAATCGGGTCTCATAAATAAACAACAAGTTGGTTGCAGCCGCTCTTTCCGCAGGATATTCTAAATTATCAACGAGAACACACCACATAATTCAGAAAGCTCTTGAAATTTTCCGACTATGAAGGATGATAGCCTCCTCATACGTATTAGACATCGCTCTCGATCCGTTTCAGTCTTTTTTCTTTGATGGTACTCAGGACTTGACAAAGAAGGATCAAAGCTAGAGATGGGCTTGGTAGCCGGTTTAGAGCAAAATTATTATCCTGTCTATCTCTAGTTAAAACATTTAGATGGTCGAAATCGTTGTAGTTACCTGAAAATTCGTCATATCATTTTAAATAAGGCCTAAGTCATTACTTTTTAAAATGTACTACCTGTAGACGTATTTCTCCTATTTCTGCTTCCAATATGTACAGAGCCGTACTCAAAACATTTCTAAATTAGCCGATCGCTAGCACAGAACTGACAAAGGGCATAAGCTGTGATTTCTTTTACGAAAACTAGCTATGATGAGCATTATTATTATATCTATGCTTGTAAAGCTTTTGATAATGTTTAGAAATTTATTGTTTTGATCTTTTCCTCTATGACTTATACTCAAATTTCGAGATCTATGGAATAAATTTTTTTTTTGTTTACTAAGGATTACGCATTTTCTTTCCAGGATAGTAAGGAATAAGGCGGCAGAAAAAGCGAAGCATGTCCACCAAGTGTCCGTTAGTGGCGCTGGTGGTGGTGGCGGTAGCGGAGGCCCCGTTTCGGTCATCGCCCATGCACCTTCAACGCAGCTTTCCGAACCCAGGACGGGAGCGTATAGTATAAATGGCATACTGGGCTTACAACACGACCCCAACGGAAATAGCATAAAAAGGAAACGATTAGAGGACCATGGTAAGTCTTTTTTATCGAATTGTATTGACATTTGTATGTATGTACTTATTTTTATCAAGGGTAGTTTTTATAACCTATCGATAGAAACGTAAAACAGTGAAAAATTGACTTATCTTGTCAGTTGTTATTCACAATAAATTGTTATGGTGTATTTATTTTTTGAAGGGACCACAACAAATTTAATAAATACCAACGGAGTCACCCATTTGTTTGCGCAAGAGTTTGGGCCTTGTTCATCGAAAGCCTGTATATTTATTTAATAATTGGCGTTCTAATTTAAACTCTCAACATCAAGTGATCTAATAATGAGAGGGTTGTTTGTTGCGGCGCCTGCGGCTAATTTGTCCGTGTAACCTAAAATTGATGATGGTACACAGCGAGAGTTCTGTCCTTTAGCAAACGCGTAACTTGCCTCCCAAAATAGCGGACTACCGCCTTGCTTCGCTCAATCTCTGGTTACACATGTTACTACCTATATACCTGATGGTGGTGTAAACATAGTCGCGGTTCAATGATAAAGGACTTGTAAACAACACCTTCACAGGCATACAAAAATATCAAATATTTAGGTCTTCAAGATAATTAAAACAAAAAACAGGAAACTTTAGGTCAGTAGGTGTACATTTTAAAGCGATGTACTATTAAACATTTCTCCTTAAATTGAAATGGAAAGGAACGTCAAAATTTACATAATTTTTTCATAATCTTTTTAAATTCAAATTATATTATAAATGCAAATGTGAATGCGTTTGTTTGTTACCATTTTACGCCTGAACTACTGAAGAGATCATCATAAAATTTTGTACACACATTGTCAGGGGTCCAGAAAAGGACATAGGGTACCTTTTATCGAGAAAAGATATATTGTTTCCGAGGAATAGAAAAATTAGTTTTATGTGATCGTCGATAATGTTTGACACGTATTTAGGGCATCAACGCGATCGAAACTCCAGATAAAACCTATCATTAAATTTTGTACACACTTTGTCAAGGGTACATTATCCAGAAAAAAAAATTATTCCTGAGGGACAAAAAAAAATTAGTTTTATGTGATCATCGACGTGCATTAGAGGCCATCTTGTTAATAAATCGGGTTCAGTATTAGCTTCCAATGTTCAAAAAAGTGCCCACAAAGATTATCATCGAGTACTATAGAAATGTTTTGTTAAATTTGACGCCTTTCCTTCATGTGCAATAGTTTTTGTGGTTTAAATAACTCGCTGGTTCCAATTAGGTTTATTACAATCCCCCATTGCATTTGCCGGGTTGCAGGTCGGACTTGGTGGAATTGTCGTGCACGGCACAGCCTCCCCCGTTGATAATGTAATCTCTTCAATATTGCGGGATTATAAGCAATCTTTGGCTTATCGGTCCGATCGTGGGGTTTCACCGCCGCGGTCGCTAAGCAACGAACGGAACGATTTGATGTCTTCATAAGCCACCACGGGCGCTGATTGGTCGAACATTCGAGGGTGCGATGCTCGTTTCACGCTAACCCGATTTGCACTAAAACATCAGTTCCCAACAATTTCCACTTGCTGATTCCGACATACAAAAAAATGCAATTCAATGAAATATACACGGGTGTAACAAGTACATGTAAATAATCTCTGGTTCTAATTGCGAAAGAACATCATATATGAATAAGTTCGATATTAAGTCAGGAGAGGGTATAATAGATCAATAATTAATGGTGTAATTAAGACAATAATCTAATAATATGATATTTTAACTGAATTTCCGTGAACCAAAACCGTTAGCAATCCTGAATCCGATCCTGCTCATAGAAAGTCAGATTATTCCTGTTTACAACAGTTAAAATTCCATCAAAATTTGTGAAGCAGTTCAAAAGTTATCGAAAAACAGATGCTTCCATGATGCACATCGTTCTTCATCATACGAGGGTGGATTGATAAGTTTCCGGCCTAACCAAGAGATGACGCCACTAGGCCTACCTTGAGGTGACATTCTATAGTACCATTCTTGGATAGCTTGTAGCTATAGTTTCAGCCCGATCTCCTTGCTAGTGTAGGTTTGACAGCACGCTGAACAAGACGCCTCTGTGGTTTTCGTAAAAATGGAAAAGCAGGAAAATCGTGCTGTCATCAAATACTTTTATTTGAAGGGGTTAACGCCGAAGGAAATTAAAAAAGAGATGGACTCAACACTGGGGACATCCTCCCCGTCATATTCAACCGTTAAGCAGTGGGTTTCCGAGTTTAAAAAGGGTCGTGTGAGCACCTCTGATGGGCCTCGCTCAGGACGCCCCGTTGAGGTCACAACTCCAGATATGATCGAAAAAATTCATCAAATAGTGCTGGGAGACCGCAGATTGAAAGTGCGTGAGATAGCTGAGACCTGTAAGATGTCATATGAACGTGTGCAACATATTTTGCACCAACATTTGCATATGGAAAAGCTCTGTGCAAGATGGGTGCCGCGTTTGCTAACAGTCGACCAAAAATTGATTCGAAAAAACATTTCTACCGCAAATTTGTCATTGTATAAGCGTAATCCAAGCGAATTTTTGCGTCGATTCGTAACCGTTGACGAAACGTGGGTCCACCACTACACTCCTGAAACCAAAGAACAGTCTAAACAGTGGATTGGACCAGGGGAACCAACTCCAAAGAAGGCAAAAACAATTTTTTCGGCGAACAAGGTTATGGCTACTGTTTTTTGGGATGCAAGAGGTATTATATACATTGATTACCTTGCAAAGGGTAATACTATCACTGGTCAATACTACGCAGACTTATTGCAACGTTTGAGCCACGAGGTGAAAATTAAACGACCTCATCTGGCGAAGAAAAAAATCTTGTTTCATCACGATAACGCACCAGCGCACACGTCAATCGTTGCGACGGCTAAAATCAACGATCTAAAGTTTGAATTGATGCCGCACCCTCCTTACTCTCCAGACCTAGCCCCGAGTGACTATTTTCTGTTCCCTAATCTCAAAAAATGGCTTGGCGGTAAGAGATTTGCGGACAATGAAGAAGTAATCGAAGCTGTAAATGGTTATTTTGAGGAGCTTGACGAATCAGTCTATAGAGATGGCATTAATAGACTGGAACACCGCTATGAGAAATGTATCAGCCTTGGAGGAGATTATGTTGAGAAATAAAAAAAAAAAATTTTTAAAAACCTTGTTTTTCTTGGTCAGGCCGGAAACTTATCAATCCACCCTCGTACATCTCCATCTCGTGAGGTTACAATATTATTGAAACTAGTTTATAAGCCTGAAGAAATGATTTTCTATAAAATAGTATCATAGGCCACATCAGAATTGATACAGTGGTCCATGAGTTTCAAGACAGAAACCACAATTTTCTTTTAATTGTTTGGAATATGAATTTTCAAATTTGTTTTTATAATTTACTGAAACAACTTATGTCTACGACATAGAATATTATATAATAATATTTTATATAGGATAGGAGGTATACTTCTTAGCGATGAAATTACTTTCTTGTTGTACCGCTGAGCTTTTAAATGTCACCAACCTCGTCAAAGGTGAAAAGGCACCGCCTGAACTTTTATGCTTTCGAAGAAAATCAAAAGGGGGAGAAACTCGACGAGACAAAAAGAGTCAATATAAAAGTTCTCTCGAGTACTTTGCAAATAAAATATGTCAGCCATGTGGAAGCTATAAAGTTGCAAAAATCAGGGAAAATGTAAACACTTCCATGCGAATACAGCCGACTTCTCTTACTAGGATTAAAATAAAAGTAGAATTGGCGAGAAGAATAGGATAAGTGTGAAATTAGCTTGTTTTTCTTCTTTAATCAACAACATTAAAATTAATATTTGAAATTGTAGACTCGTTTGGCACTTGGTGAAAAATTTTTATAAAAAAAAAGTAAAGGAATTAAAACACTTGGCAAGTTTCACAATGTTCATTTTTTTTTCTGACGATCGTCAGAGAAATAAACGAACATTGTGAAACTTGCCAAGTGTTTTAATTCCTTTACTTTATTTTTATTAAAATTAATAGTATCTAATACAATTTTATTTTGGTCACAATTTTCCGAAATGTGAAACAAAAGCTGCCCAACAAACAAGGTATCATCTGGATCTTCTGATTTTCATTCTGAAAACGTCCCTAATTTTGGTAACTTTGTTTGACCACATTTTATCGTAAGTCATCATGTATTAAAATCAGCAAAGGATTTATCCCTCTTTGGAAAATTTTTCGTGAAACTTGGTGGCTTTTAGTATAGGCAAGAAATTAATTGTCATCAGATAATAATTATTCAAAATCACACACTGATGTGACGTTATCAATAAACACACATAATACGTACTGATACACACACATGAACGTGTGCAGGAGCGAGTGAGAAGCTACCGGGAAATCAATATGTCGAGCAAGAATTATCTGAGCGATTGGCAGCAAGCAGGGCTGTGTTATTGCGATTATATTGACTGGTCCGTAGGGAGAAACGAGGGTACTACCACTACCATACACGTACAACCATTTCAAATAAATCGACGAATGTTCCTGTGTGTGTATAAATGTGTGTTATGTGTGTGTGTGTACGGGAATATAAGGGAAGTCGAATATTGTTACGTTTGCGTCTACATCCAGTCGATGGCCCGTCCATTCTGATGTCCTTTGACCGATTAAATTTGATTTTGTTTGCATCATTACGTGTGTATTCCATACACTTCATTTACTCGCAAAGAGGGCCAATAGTTACGGACTTCTAAATCATATAAAATAATCTGTTCAACATGAACTAAGAAAGATGCTTTACATAGCCTAAAGCGAGTTTAGATTTCATGGACGTTTGTTTATAATAAACTGGTTTTATTTTAATAATTAATAAACCCCAAATTGTCACATTTCAATTTTATCTAAATAAACTAACACAATTTGTAAACTCTTCACCATTTCTTTTGCTGAAACGACAATTATTTAAGGTTATTTGAATATTGAGAGAGTAATACTAAAATAGCCGATGAAGACCATTGTTGCCTCAATAAAAAACTTTTGTGACAAGTTTGCAAATTGTGTTCATTGTTTAGACTCAATTTTACTTACATCTACATATGTAACAAAAATTTTTTTTTTCAAAAAATGGTGGAGGCGCCGGGTCAGTAACTTTTATATTAAAATTTTAGCCAATATGATTGCAAAAATTTTTCGTATATTGTTTCAGTTTATCACAGTATTGTTAACTTCATGAAAATGCTAAAGCAGACGGCAAAATTAAGTTCTGATTTATTTAAAACTATTTTAATTAGTTCAACCTATACATGGGCAACTAAAATCCTATGTTTTACAAGAAACTGCCCTTCCAAAGCTATTTAGTCATATTAATGTATACTTTATGTCCAAACATACACGTTCTTAATTAAAACCACCAACAGACTAAGCCACAATCCTCGAGAGAATAGAAAATAACGGATACTTTACATTGGATTTAACAAGAGCGGACAGCAATTCCCTCCGTTGTCTCACCACCGACTCCATTTTACCCTCATCTACATCCTTTGATCCTTTCTCTATCACAAGACAAAATTCCATAAATACAAAATAAATATCATCATCTTCGCATTTCCCTAAAACTAGAACAGTGATCTAATCTAAGTCTAACTCCCATTTCTGCTTTTAATATGTCTTTACGTAGTAATTAATTGTGACGATGGAGAATAAATACAAACCATGATTCCTGAAGAAATTTTGAAGTGAAAGAAAAAAAGTTTCTAAACACCAACAGCATCCTCTCTACAGTCCAGGATTAGCCCATTGTTCGCAAAAATAAATAGTAAATATTTAAGGTTACGAGATCTGCGAAGCTGACTGATTAAGGGTACGAAGGGGTAGAGGTGATACATACGTGTCCAATCTTTGGACTGACCCTGACCCTATGATGATGATAATAATACTATACTAGTAATTATAACAAGATTTATAATTTTATCATTAATTTCTGCTTGATAATTTTAAGAAAAAACAAAAAAAGTTTTGATTTGCGCCGCAACGAAACAACATGGTCAGAACTAAACGTGGCCATTGCTTATTTTAGAACCCGACCTTTGTATGTGTTGGTATATAGCTACAATACAGACATGCACCTACGAAGATACATGTACGTATGTATGTATGACAAGCCTCTATATGTATATATAATACATACATTGTTTTATTAAATAGGAATTTGAATTGTCCATCATAAATGAAATTAAACCTATCGATTTTATCGTTTTCGATTCATAGTAAAACAAAGAACGGCGACAGTTAATTCAAATCGGCGATTATATATTTGAATAACGCGGGGGCAACATCGACGACTCCACCGCTATTATTGTGCTTCGAATTATTCCTAAATTGGGAACCGAAATTATTACTGACGAACTTAATTACGAAGTGGCCAGATAAATTTTGAAATTATGCTCGCATATTAACACACACGGGACGTTTAGGAATATCGGTCTACATATAATTAATTAATAATAGAAAATACCAAATTAATATTTACATAATATTATTTCCTGAAACCAAGGGGATTCTGCTAACTTTTAAGATTCCTTTTAGTGGACTTTTGAACTAATATTAGAAAATCTGAATGATATTAAGAACACAAATCTGTAACAAGGCATTATTGTTGTTTCAAAATTTAGCATTATCATCATCACTATCATAAAACTAGAATATTGCTTCTCAACTATTTTCAAACAACAATTGAATATACAGAGGTCTTCCTCTATCCCATACTGATCCTGATTTTGCGTCTAGTATATTTTTAACTAGTCCACCGTGTCTCAGTAAGTACCACCTTCCACTTCCAATAAATTAAATTTGAATTTAACTCCTTGAAGGTTTTAGGAGATTTTTTGACATTTTTTTCAAGTGTGTCTGTATAGTGAAGTTATCATCATCATAAGGTCATCAGTCCTAAGACTGGTTGGACACGTACCTCCACTCTTCCTATCCTGAGCTAAACTTCGCATTTCCCTAAAACTAGAACAGGCCACATCCTTAACTATTTGCGAACAGTAATCTAATCTAGGTCTACCTCTACCCCTCCTAACTCCTGTTTCTGCCTCTAATATGTCTCTGACTAGACCTTCATGCCTGAGAAGGTGTCCTACCAACCTATCTCGCCTATTTTTTATTGACTTCCATAGAGTCCTCTGTTCTCCTATTCTTTCTAATACCTCTTCATTTCTAACCTTTTCTACCCACGATATCCTCATCATCCGCCTATAACACCACATTTCGAACGCTTCTAACCTTTTCTTTTCCGCCGCTCCCACTGTCCATGTTTCGCACCCGTACAACGCCGTGCTCCAAACATACACCTTTAACAACCTTTTTCGAATTTCTAAATTAACCGTTCGCGAGCATAGAAGTGACTTCTTTTTATTAAAGGCGACACGACCCTGCGCTATCCTCTGCTTTATATCCCTACTACTCCTTCCATCCTCACTTATCTGACTTCCTAGGTATCTAAAATCAGCCACTTCTTCTAATCTTTCGCTTCCTATCTTTATATTCGCTCTTTCCCTACTTTTTCTTTCCTTGCATACCAGTATTTTAGTTTTACTTTTATCTACTTTCATACAGTAGTGATCTGTCAGTACCGCTTCCATTGTATTTAAAGCTATCTCTAACTCCTCCTTGCTAGAGGCTAATACTGCTATATCATCTGCAAATCTAAGCATACTAATCTTTTGCCCTTGCACATCTATCCCTATAGTGAAGTTAAGGTAACCAAAAGTCATAATTAAGTTTTACTGGCAGCATACGATACGCTTCACTTTATTTGCCTATGTCATAGAAGACGGTAGGAAAAAAATATCATAATCCATATTGTAACTAACTTAAATAATAACAACAATACGTGAAGCAGTTGTTGCAATTAATCATTTTGGAAATCCTTCGACTGCATACAATGACCGTTGAGGACAATTGCAACCAAAGGGATAATACAGTTTCCAAAGTACTTCTCCCTGATCGTGAGACCAGAAACTTAAGACAATGGCTAGTAAGAAAGGGCAGAAATCCGGCTACGACGTTTCCGGTCAAGCTCTCTCCGTGAATTAGTGGATTGTTTGCTATCGGATGTTATCATAAAACTTGATGGATTTCCAACTCGCCAACGAATATACAATTGTGATTCTATATTACAGATTGCATAATACTTATTGCATATACGTTATTGCACATATTTAAAAAAAAAGAAAGGAAATTTTTATGGTTCTTCTTGGTATTTCTGATATTTAGGATAAAGTATAATTGTTGTTGTTCCAAGTTAAATCCAAATTAAAGAACACGTAACACGACTCATCATCACAATATCGTCAATCGTAAGACTGGTTGGACATGCATCTCCACTTCTTCCTATCCTGATCTAATTTTAGCATTTCCCTAAAACTAAAACAGCCCACATCCTTAACTATTTGCAAACAGTAATCTAATCTGGATCTACCTCTACTCTTCTTAACTCCTGTTTCTGCCTCCTCTGACTAGATCTTTATGCCTGAGAAGGTGTCCTACCAATCTATCTCGCCTATTTTTTATTGACTTCCATCTGTCCTCTGTTCTCCTATTCTTTCTAATATCTCTTCATTTCTAACCTTCTCTATCCACGGTATCCTCATCATTCCAATGCTTCTAACCTTTTCTTTTCCGCAGCGCCCACCGTCCATGTTTAACACCTTTAACAATCTTTTTCGAATTTCTAAATTAATCGTTTGCGAGCATAGAAATGACTTCTTTTTATTGAAACCTACTCGACCCTGTGCTATCCTGTGCTTTATATCCCTACTACTCCTTCCGTACTGACTTATCTGACTTCCTAAATACCTACCTAAAATCAGCTACATCTTCTAATCTTTCGTCTGCTATCTTTACATTCGCTCTTTCCCAATTTGCGAAACTTTACACACACAATAATAGGTATGTACGTATTAATATTTTTTCGGTTTTTACCCAAATTGAAACCACTTTCGTTCATCTGTCCGAACATGTGTGGCGTAAGTTGCCTTTTTTTTTAACTTTTCATGATATTATAAAATTCGTGCATAAGTACCTTTATTTGTACCTACGACTGGATTACGCAACTTGACCCGGTTTACTTACGTTTCAGAAATACAATAATATTATAATGCAATAGAAATTAAACATGACGAAATTATGTCCAGAACACGCTTAAGAAATTAAAAATTTATGTCGTTTCGGGTGTCGCAAGTTGCTGTTTTATTTCAACTTTTGTGAAATTTTCTTTTGCATATTACCAGTAGATAATGACCAACACGTCGGCAAAAACAACCACCTGGAATTATTGTTGAAATAAAATTGTAGTTAATACTCTCATTAGCTAGAAAATTGCAGGTGCAATAATTATTTATATGCTCTGGAAATGGACACCAAATTCCCGTAAAAACTCAATAAAGAAGCCACATTGTAGTTTACAAAATAGCAACACTAATTAAAAAAAAAATGCACCAATAATAGATAAAGTGTAGCAGTTACGACTATATAAAATTTTTACCGCTTAGGTCATATTAAAAGTTGCATTAATATTACCGTATTCATACATCAAGAAATATGCTCAAATAATATCTGAAATATATCAGCGGAAAAACTCAAATTTAAACGATATCGTATATGGTAATAACTCGGGCATTCCAAGTCATTGAACCATTTGAAGACATGTTAAGGGCGATTTAAAAATACATATATTTATTAATTATTTAAAACTTATTTCGATAATTTTGGTAACCAAAGTGGAGGTACCAAGTTATCTGGATTTATACGAGGTGTGACAACTTTCCGGAGTTTAGTTATAACATCCCATGTACCAGCACTACAGGTTTCGGGCTCATCTTGTTGCAAACATTAAACCTTCCTTTAGTAAGTATCAGTAAAAATTTGAAGACGGTAAGTCGTTTCGTACGTATGATTTTTCCTGACGCCACAAAGATGAATAACTCGAATCAAAAACAACGTGTCAAGATACAATTTTTAGTGAAATTGGAAGAAAAAGCATCTGAAATCCTCCATTAAATGGAAACCGTATTTGGGAACGAGTGTTTGCCTAAAATTCCTGCATCAGCCGTGGGTAGAAGTAGGGGAAGACTGGCCTGCGAAAGCAAGGATATGTCCAAGTCCAAGATGAAGAAAATGCTGATCGTTTTTTCGAAATTTTTAGCATTATCCACCTCTAATACGTTCTTTTTGATCAGACAATGACCCTTACGACTTTTTCTCTTCCCAAAAATGAAATAACACTTCAAGGATACTCATCCTGACGACGTAGAAGCAGTTGTGACGATTTCAAAATAAAATTTTGAACAAATTCCGCGGGAACTTAATTGCCACACCTCGTAAGTTGTCGTACTATTTGTCTTAGTCGATTCTGTTGTCCATATCCTAATATTGTTGGTTTCCTGATGCGAGAGGGCGCGCATCCTGCCGCCATCGGCAGTCGCCAGCCCGTCCGGTCGGTTCTACCATCTAACTGTTAGCATAATCTGTTGTGCTAATCAATTAATCATTGGACGAACAATAACGCGCCATGGTGACTGATGGCTAATCACTAACTCGACCTGCATTGTCGACTATGTCGCGTAGCTCGCCGTCATCCACGGTCCAGCGGATTTCATAGCGCTAGCCTAAATATTTGACGCGTGAAATCTAGGTACATACAAAGACAACATCATCAGAACCGATCCAATTTTTCTTTTTCTTTTTGTTTAGATTGAGTTCCTACTATTTTATGAAAAATACGGATTAATTTATTAAAATAATGAGCTTTCTTATTCTCTGTCCCTATTCCGAGCTTTGGGAAGCTGATTCCAAGATGATAAAAAGAATCTTTTAAATCTACCCATAAAACACAGGAATCCACTCGTAATTCACCCAAATATTTTTTAAATATTATTGGATGTTGTCGTGGTTGTTTGGCCTTTCTGGCCGTCGTCTTTTAAGGTTTATCCTCTACGTTTCGTCGCTACACAGGGACAACATCTTCAGGAGATATTACTGCTGCTGTAGTCAGTAGAGATCTGACTTCTGACGAATATCTCCTGAAGATTTCGTCCGTGCGTGGCTACGAAACGTCGAGAATAAACCTTGAAAGACGATGACCGCGAAAGCTTGAACCAAATAGTATTGTTGGATGTTTATTATAGATATTAAATATTATTAAAAAGCTCTAAAATTAATACCTACCTTCATGAAGTTATAATTTAGCCATTATGTATTACAACTTAAACAAGTCGCTGTTTTTTTACAATCAAATTCCTTCTTCGCTTTCTTCAAGGAATGAACGCAGTGTTACGGCCTAATGTACCTATTGTTATTGTCAGTATTTTTTCATGACCGTTAGTTTTTTTTTTTATTTCAGATGAGAATCGAGATATCAATGGTCATCAGGATGACGAAATTAAGAGGCAGAGATCGCAGTATAATGGAGATCAGCTTTATTCGAATGTGAGTATTTTATTTTATTAGTTTTGACGGCGTCAATTTTCTAATCGTCTTGATTTCAATCGCTGATTATATCATAATACATAAATCGTTTAAGTGTATACCTATTATGTATTTCGTTCAGTAATTTATTTTTTAATCGTCTTGGCAATTAAAGACACTAGCTTTACTTTTGAATTTTGTTGAGAGCGAATATTTGTTTTCAAATTAGTTTACCATGAAGCTATTTTATTAACTAATTTAAAAGAACAGATATGGAGTATTTTGGTAATACTATGCGTAGAAATTATTTATCAATTTGTTTGCTTTTTGCATTTTGAGAATTGTTTCTGTAAAAGTAATTGATTATTTTTTCATATTTCGATTGATTTTATTTTTATCAAATAAAACCGATGACGTGCAATGTTATAACAGTATACATATAATGTGTATTAAATGTAAATTTTAGTTTATTTTTACGGTAAAATTCTCGGAAAGGAGCGCGTTTTTTAAACAATTTCGCTTTCACTAATCTTATTATCTTTTTCAGTACATGTTGACGCGGATGATGAAATTGTCTATATTAAACGCAAACAGAATGCAATTTCACACTTATCACTTTTTACCTTATAAAGTAATATGCTTCATACACGCGTCGAAAAACGGGATTGGTTATTATTGATACGGAAAAAAGCAATATCCGAAATACCTGACCTACATGAAAATTACAGGTTGTGAATTGTTATTAAAATTACCTGACGATCGTTTTTAAAAGAATATCTTATAGTAATAGAAAAAATAGGGATTAACGGTTTTCTGAAGTTAATTTTGTTGTAAGGCAAAAAACAACTAAGTGGTAAATACCTCAAATTTACATTCAATACAACAAAAAACGACAATGAAAAGTTAACGTTTTGTCATCTTGAAAATCTGAGTGAGTCAAAAGTAGACAAATTCCGTGTGGGTATGTAAGGATTCTCCAATAAATTCTAACTACCCTAATCGTTGTTAATCTCAAAACAATGTTTTTTCTTGTATCTTTCTCCTGTAGTTATGGTCAAGTAAATGGGGCATCAAAGAGGAACATAAGCTCCTGTCGGAGCTTGGTGGTCCAGGATCTGGAGTCAATCAGACGGGATACTACGACACCCATGGCGGTTTCTCAGCGGTCGGTCCGGTGTCTTCTGCGACAGACCTTTACGACAGTATTAGTACCATGAGTCAAGCGACATCCCAAAATATCTACCCCATCGCGGGATCGTTAGGTAAGTGGCATTTTATTAATCTTTACCTCAAGAAGTATATTTGTCTAGTTTTTAATTCCCTAATTTTTATAATTCTCATGAAGAAGAAATGATAAAGACAATTATCAAAGACTTTCATATTAGGGTGTAATGAAATAAATTAATTAAAAACAAATTTTTTTCAATCTAAAGATGGTTAAATAAACCGAAACGTTACAAATAACATATAGTTGTGTAATTATTTGATCGCCATCCTGGAAAAAACTGCATTAATTAATATGATTCTTAATTAAACCTTTTTAACAGTTTAATTATGTCAAACAGAGACTCTTAATTCAACTGTTAAACAGGTTGGGTTAGGTTACTAAATCTGGTCTTAGGCACAAGTCGTTATAATGAGAATTAAATTCTAACAGTTATCGGCAGTCGCCAGCCCGTCCGGTCGGTTCTACCATCTAACTGTTAGCATAATCTGTTGTGCTAATCAATTAATCATTGGACGAACAATAACGCGCCATGGTGACTGATGGCTAATCACTAACTCGACCTGCATTGTCGACTATGTCGCGTAGCTCGCCGTCATCCACGGTCCAGCGGATTTCATAGCGCTAGCCTAAATATTTGACGCGTGAAATCTAGGTACATACAAAGACAACATCATCAGAACCGATCCAATTTTTCTTTTTCTTTTTGTTTAGATTGAGTTCCTACTATTTTATGAAAAATACGGATTAATTTATTAAAATAATGAGCTTTCTTATTCTCTGTCCCTATTCCGAGCTTTGGGAAGCTGATTCCAAGATGATAAAAAGAATCTTTTAAATCTACCCATAAAACACAGGAATCCACTCGTAATTCACCCAAATATTTTTTAAATATTATTGGATGTTGTCGTGGTTGTTTGGCCTTTCTGGCCGTCGTCTTTTAAGGTTTATCCTCTACGTTTCGTCGCTACACAGGGACAACATCTTCAGGAGATATTACTGCTGCTGTAGTCAGTAGAGATCTGACTTCTGACGAATATCTCCTGAAGATTTCGTCCGTGCGTGGCTACGAAACGTCGAGAATAAACCTTGAAAGACGATGACCGCGAAAGCTTGAACCAAATAGTATTGTTGGATGTTTATTATAGATATTAAATATTATTAAAAAGCTCTAAAATTAATACCTACCTTCATGAAGTTATAATTTAGCCATTATGTATTACAACTTAAACAAGTCGCTGTTTTTTTACAATCAAATTCCTTCTTCGCTTTCTTCAAGGAATGAACGCAGTGTTACGGCCTAATGTACCTATTGTTATTGTCAGTATTTTTTCATGACCGTTAGTTTTTTTTTTTATTTCAGATGAGAATCGAGATATCAATGGTCATCAGGATGACGAAATTAAGAGGCAGAGATCGCAGTATAATGGAGATCAGCTTTATTCGAATGTGAGTATTTTATTTTATTAGTTTTGACGGCGTCAATTTTCTAATCGTCTTGATTTCAATCGCTGATTATATCATAATACATAAATCGTTTAAGTGTATACCTATTATGTATTTCGTTCAGTAATTTATTTTTTAATCGTCTTGGCAATTAAAGACACTAGCTTTACTTTTGAATTTTGTTGAGAGCGAATATTTGTTTTCAAATTAGTTTACCATGAAGCTATTTTATTAACTAATTTAAAAGAACAGATATGGAGTATTTTGGTAATACTATGCGTAGAAATTATTTATCAATTTGTTTGCTTTTTGCATTTTGAGAATTGTTTCTGTAAAAGTAATTGATTATTTTTTCATATTTCGATTGATTTTATTTTTATCAAATAAAACCGATGACGTGCAATGTTATAACAGTATACATATAATGTGTATTAAATGTAAATTTTAGTTTATTTTTACGGTAAAATTCTCGGAAAGGAGCGCGTTTTTTAAACAATTTCGCTTTCACTAATCTTATTATCTTTTTCAGTACATGTTGACGCGGATGATGAAATTGTCTATATTAAACGCAAACAGAATGCAATTTCACACTTATCACTTTTTACCTTATAAAGTAATATGCTTCATACACGCGTCGAAAAACGGGATTGGTTATTATTGATACGGAAAAAAGCAATATCCGAAATACCTGACCTACATGAAAATTACAGGTTGTGAATTGTTATTAAAATTACCTGACGATCGTTTTTAAAAGAATATCTTATAGTAATAGAAAAAATAGGGATTAACGGTTTTCTGAAGTTAATTTTGTTGTAAGGCAAAAAACAACTAAGTGGTAAATACCTCAAATTTACATTCAATACAACAAAAAACGACAATGAAAAGTTAACGTTTTGTCATCTTGAAAATCTGAGTGAGTCAAAAGTAGACAAATTCCGTGTGGGTATGTAAGGATTCTCCAATAAATTCTAACTACCCTAATCGTTGTTAATCTCAAAACAATGTTTTT
Organism: Agrilus planipennis; assembly: GCF_000699045.2. NCBI lineage: Eukaryota > Metazoa > Arthropoda > Insecta > Coleoptera > Buprestidae > Agrilus > Agrilus planipennis. The sequence goes on along the minus strand of NW_020438990.1, from coordinate 150,841 downwards.
TCTTGTATCTTTCTCCTGTAGTTATGGTCAAGTAAATGGGGCATCAAAGAGGAACATAAGCTCCTGTCGGAGCTTGGTGGTCCAGGATCTGGAGTCAATCAGACGGGATACTACGACACCCATGGCGGTTTCTCAGCGGTCGGTCCGGTGTCTTCTGCGACAGACCTTTACGACAGTATTAGTACCATGAGTCAAGCGACATCCCAAAATATCTACCCCATCGCGGGATCGTTAGGTAAGTGGCATTTTATTAATCTTTACCTCAAGAAGTATATTTGTCTAGTTTTTAATTCCCTAATTTTTATAATTCTCATGAAGAAGAAATGATAAAGACAATTATCAAAGACTTTCATATTAGGGTGTAATGAAATAAATTAATTAAAAACAAATTTTTTTCAATCTAAAGATGGTTAAATAAACCGAAACGTTACAAATAACATATAGTTGTGTAATTATTTGATCGCCATCCTGGAAAAAACTGCATTAATTAATATGATTCTTAATTAAACCTTTTTAACAGTTTAATTATGTCAAACAGAGACTCTTAATTCAACTGTTAAACAGGTTGGGTTAGGTTACTAAATCTGGTCTTAGGCACAAGTCGTTATAATGAGAATTAAATTCTAACAGTTTCAAAAAGAAATAAATTAAATAGGATCCCTTTATTATATTTATTTCTCTCTTTTTCCTAAGAATCAAAATTTTAATTTGGTTGGGTTTAGTACAGAAAAGTTGTAATTCAGGTAGCACTTGTCTTGCATCTTTAGCCCCAATCGCTATGCATGAAATGAAGGTTGAAGCAACTCGGATGCTAGAGCCTGCTTTGTCGCCGTATCGTACAGGTGAGACAGATACAAAAAAAAATGCCTTGAGGTGGATGGTCTTTCAACAGAACACGAAAATCAAAAAGAAATACACACGAAAACATGTTAATCTGAAAGTCACAATTTCTTCATTTCACGCCACTGTACTTGCATTTATGCATATCGTAATGGGAAGTGTTTCTTTTGTAGCATGTTGCTATATACAGTCGAGGCGAATTAATAACCGAACATAGGGATGATCTTTTACCTCTAAAGAGCGGCATCATCTTTTAAGAAATACGACATGATAAACCGAAATGTGTACAAATCTCTTCAATAATTTTTTCACATAAATGATATAATAATAAGCAATTTAAAGCCTTTAAGGTGTAAAAAGAAACTAATGCAAAATTTCTATGTTCGATAAACGTTTGCCTTATTTGTATAGTTTTTTATATTTGTTTTACCTTTTTAAACTGTATCCAATTTTACTACTGTTTTGCTATTTATTAGTGCACGAAACTACCTTGTAACTACCCCTTCCTTTTGCTTTGCCTTTTTTAATTTTCGCCTGAATTATTGTCTTTGAAAGTATTCAAAACTTTTTATCTATTGATTGTTTTTTTTTTTTCGTAATTTTGCAGTTAAAAATGCTAGTCATACGTTTCATTAATTTAATTCCAGCTTAAAGATAATATCTATAGATACGTAATATATTTGTATTGCATTTTAATTTTATCGTTTTTAATTTTGTGTTATATTATTTATTGCATGAAATAGCCGAAACTAATTCGCCGTACAGTGGCGTAGTTGGTATGGGAACGGCGGTGGACGGGGCTTCCCCTGGCCTGCCACTGGCCGTTCCTGCCGAACCCAGCAGTCAGCCCACTTCGCACACGGGATCGCCCGATCCCGCAGCCTTAACCGTACTACAACCCTCTAGTGGGACCTCACAGCATTACTCTACCATGCTGCCCAACTTTGGCTATTCCACAGGTACCATCATCAACCACCATAACCTCCAGGACATAATAAATTATTTTTACTGAACAAACTAGCACCTAGTTGCCAAAAATTTAAACGTTACGGTCCTGTCCACTCTTTTAAAATATATAATACCTAATAATGATAATTAAAGTTCATCTTAGTAGTAACTACCGCACTAGTTGAATTAAAGATAATTAAATTGAGGGTGTCGATACCGAATTATCAATAATAATAATAATGTTATCGTAATCACAAAACAGGAGTGAACAAAAGAATTTTTTTTTTGTTTGTGGGGATTTGGTAGGTAAAATTTGGTTTGCTTTTTTAGGAGCAACAACGGTTGTGCCAGGGTCGGACTACGCTTACAGCACCGCCTACAGTCAATACGGGGCTACATATGGGAATTATGGGTACGGGAGTGCATCCAGCGGGTTGCTCAGTAAGTAAACAGTGAGTATAATCGATGACCAGGTACCTTACAACCACAAAACTAACTTGTATGTCCCTTTTCGTACCGTATATTATTTTTCTCAAAAACTATGGGGTGATATACAATTAACCCCTACAGGATAAATCATTCTAGAGGGAGTGCTGACAAAATTCTAAAGATTTGGAGGATTCAGATCCTACTTGCATTTAATTCCAAGTCATACCATCAGCTATTTCAGTTGCAACTCAAAAATGGACAAGCAATCGTCTAAATGATCTGAAACTTTCAAAAGTTCTTAAAAATATCGCCCTGTGTATTGCAATTAAAAAGTAATTCTTGTTAAATTTCGTACACATTTTTCGATATTTTTCCCTTTATAAAATACGAAAAAAAAACTAAAAAAATTGTTTGTCATTTTAAAACAGATCCGGCAACATATTACTACACAACTAACGAAAATGTGGTAAATTCCGGTCCTGAACTAAACGGTCAGCAGCCGACCAGCGCAAGCAACCCCGAACAAAGTAGTAGATCACCGCTCGCGGCCACCAGGGCGAATTCGCTGGCGTCGGCAAACTCGCCCACGGACAGCGGCAGTGCCTGCTTGAAGTCCGAAGTTTTATTCACCACCGATCTAGACCTTGCCTAAGAAAAAAGTTTTTTTTGTGGGCAAAACAGAAACATTATTTTGAATGAATGAAAAACAAACCACTGTAAAATACCAACCCCATGAAAAACCTTTAGCCCGTACGTAGTTTAATTATTACAGTAATAATAATAACAATAATATTTTAATTACCTATGTACGTATTATATACATTGTAGATAAAAAAAAGATAGAGCAGTAACTACGCTGTAAAATATGTCAAGGCTTCTTCGAATAACTTTACGTTTTTTTTTCGTTCTTTCGATTAATTATGATTATTATATTATTATGTTATTATTAATTTTTGTCCAAGTCTGTCAACTTTTATTATTATTGTATTATCGAACTGAATCAATTTTCACGGACACTTACAATCCGTCGACTGTTCAGAAGGAAAAAAAAGGAAGAAAAAAATGACGTATTGTGGTCTCAAATGCATGACTATTTACCTATGTATTATTATAAACGTCCCTTCTTATTTATTTAATTTAAGCCCTTGAGTTACTAATTTTTAAGATTTTTATTATTTTAGTACTTTATAAGACACCAAAGATCTGTCTATAGATACATAAATTTTGCACTTTTAATCATATCAAATATGGCAGTGAAAAACTTTTTTCTTGTTTATTGATGATATTTTTTTTATATTATATCTATGTATTACCCTTTAAAATCACTCCTTTTCCTACTTGTTACTTATTTAGCTACCGGAACCTTACTCACTTTCCTATTAATTACGCAATTAACTCACTTAATCCAGTGATTACCTTTTTTCGATACTAAAATTCTTCTTATGTATTTAATACCAGCAAAATCCCCCAACTAGTCACTTTTAACGTACTTAAAACGAAAAATAATAACAGAAATAGAAAACAATTGATCTAATGTGTATAAGTGCAATACCATTTTGTACCATTGTTTAAATAAATAACACAAAAATTACAAACGAATGTATACATTAGATTCAATTGTTTCGAAAATATTTAATTAATATTTGTTATGTATCGTAAGAACAATCAAGTATTATTTTCATGGATAGTAATTTATTTTTATGTTTAAAATGTGTAATAGTATACCAAAGAAAGCAAGGCCTACTTGAAGCTGTCACAGATTTAAGTATTGTAAAATGTGATAGGCCCCAAACGTGTAAGGCCCCTCTTGCCCCTTAAATCTTTTTTTTCCTGTCACATTCACCCAACCTAGATGTAGGGAAATCTTTTAGAAAAATAAATAATAAAATCGACTACAAATTATTTTAACTGACCCATGTCTCCATCTCTACCCATCGCTAACACCTACACATAAGTTCCTTTTTTCTCCTTATCACACTGTTTACCGCCTAACCAGTCGCCACCTGTAGACCAATAGCAAAAACTTATGGCACTCAAGAGTACAGAAACTCTGGATTCACTTTGGCGCCATCTACCGACAAACTGCTTAACTAAGAGCGCCATCTAACGACAACCAGCTGAACTGAAGACCAGTTCTTAGCTGCAACGTCGCCCTCTAGCGGTATACAGCTGAACTAAAAGCCTGCTCGACTTCCTACAGCGCCATCTAGCGGAAATAAGCTGAACTAATGACTGTTCTTGACCAACACCAGCGCCACCTAGCGACAATCGGCTGAACTAAAGGGCCTTATCCACCTACTCCAGCGCCATCTAGCGGCATTAAGCTGAACTAATGACTAAATCTGACCTACACCAGCGCCACCTAGTGGCAATCGGCTGAACTAAAGGGCCTTTTCGACCTGCAGCAGCGCCATCTAGCGGAAATAAGCTGAACTGATGACGATTCTTGACTTACGACAGCGCCATCTTGCGGCAACCTGCTGAACTACAGGTTTAGTTCAGCTGGTTGCCGCTAGGTGGCGCCGTTATGGACGAATTTCGACGTTTAGTTTAGCGTGTTTCCGATAGAGGCGCTGCGATAGCTAAGGACTGCTCCAACTGGGGCAGCTCCATCTACCGGCGAATAGCTAAACTAATCGCTGTCGATAATGCAGTTTGTGTGTTGTGGCGGCATCTATCGGCTAATAGCCGAAGCTTGGTCGTTGTTTGGACGTCGTGAAATAAAAGATTGCTGTTCTTTTGTTATATTAGTATTCTTTATTATAAACGGTTAGACGGCGGAGGTGTGAGGCAATTCTATTTGAAATTAATATTTATTAAACACATTGTTTGGTATTATATTTGAGTTTTGCAGTTTATGTAACAATTGATCCTGTTTTATGGAAAATTTACGATGTTTATGAGGTTACTAAATACCAAAAAATTACCCTAAACATGGTTTGTGTTCTTATTAATTAATGATTACTGTCAATTATAAAAAGACAAGACCATCTTGCGGGTAATTTTTCGGGGCCTAGTCACCCTACAAAGAACAATTGGTTAATGAAATTGAGTTTTCCAAAAAAGTTCGAGGAGCAATTGTTAAACAAAATGAATAAAAGGAAAAAGGGAAGACGGTCTTTCCTACCCATGACAACGTGCTTAAAAACAGATATTTCATATTACGACATACAATACTTTTAAGTATATTAAACCTTCGCAATTATGTCTGGTATAGAACGAAATAAATCTTAAATTAATTACCGAAATACGAGAATCAATACAACAAGTGTATTACAGAAAGAAAGCTTGCAATATTCTGGTCAAAAAATAAATAAAATGAAATATATATATACCCTAAGAAATAGAAAATTCAATGTTGTAGTGGTCTGTTGGGTTGTTTTCCCAACGTTCCATCCACAACTGTGGTGGACGCTTTCATGGGCAATGTCGAAGTCTTCTCTGATGCAAAAAGGCGACAAGTGCACTCGGTGGACCAAGATGGGTTTTGTTCCATGATTGACTGCGTTCTATTTCGGTATAGTAGTTGTTTTTAATCGCTTCTCTGTACAGATAGGAATGGTAATGGTACATCAACCATCTTGGTCCACCGAGCACACTTGTAGTCGTTTTGCATCAGAGAATTCTTCGACATCGCCCATGAAAGTGTCCACCACAGTTGTGGATGAAACGTCGGGAAAACAACCCAACAGACCACTGCCCATCAGCCAGGATAACAACCCACCTATAAATACAAAATTGGTTAACGAAATGTGAGATTTAAATTTCGATATACAATTTATTTGAAGGAATCCTTTGAATAAATAAAATACTTAAAAAATTTCTTTCTGTAAAATCTACAAACGAAATATAAATCAGAAGAAAAAGCTAAAATTGCCTACCTGAGGGTGACATTTGGTGCCCTCCGTTGGTGCCTGTGAAAAAAGGTACGAACAAGATTGCAAGGATCCTTTACGATGATGGTCAGATAAATAAGAAAAAAGATGCTAATTTATTTTTTACATACAATAGATACTATGTACTAATACTTATGTAATAAATACAATAAACAATTTTGGGTGACGTTTTGAAGTTTTTTTTTTGTTCTAAAGTTTGTGCAGTCTGAAGTGTTAAATAAATAAGAATTGTTGCTTTACGAAATGGTATAAGGGTTGGTAAAGATTTATGTAATACATTAAAATATTTGAAAACGTTTTTATAGGTCAGGTCACAAAGCGTTTATTATTTTGGCGGTTTTTCGATGTGGTGCGTTGTCTTTGCCGATTTATGGTCTTTTTTACCATAACTTTCGTGTTTGGCGTGTTGACTCTTGCTACCGCCTTCCTGCTTGTATTTTTTGTCTACTTTCTCGTTATGGCCACTTGCTTTTTTACCTTTTTTACCAGCTTCGTCCCCGGTCTTTCCAGCCTGTAATTGAGAAAGCGTTACGAGGATTTGCATTTTTTAAAGGTGATGGATATCTTAATATCATCCCCTCAAAATATCTACAGTTTACAAGGATAAAATGTAACGTAATTAGAGGGTGGTAAGCATGACGTTGAGTGCTGCACATTGTCTCACATTTTTAAAGTTGTCACTCCATTGGGAATCCCTTAAAACGTGATGAATGTCATTTTAAATATAAGAGTATTTACTCTCTATCCTTGAAGAACATAAAGCTGAGTGCTAATTACAATCTTGCATTTTTAAAGCAGTCAAAGAGTGATGAATGGCATCTCAAACTTATAAGTATCTTGAAAAACATAAAGTTGAGTACTAATTATAGTCTAAAGCGTTTAAAGCAGTCACTTCATTGAAAATTCCTTAAAGAGTGATGAGTAACGTCTCAAACTTATTGGTATCTACCCTCTATTCTGGAAGATTATAAGGTTGAGTGCTAATTATAGTCTAAAATTTTTTATGCAATCACTCTATTGGAAATTCCTTAAAGAGTGATGAGTTGCACCTCAAACATGTGAGTATCTACTCTCTGTTCTTAAGAAACATAAATTTAAGTGCTAATTAAGCCTATTTTCACATTTTCGAAGGAACTGCTCTATTGGAAATTCTTCAAAGTGTAATGAGTAGCTTCTCAAACATAAGAGTGTTTTACCTTCTATTATTGAGGATCTAGTCGCTTCTTGAGTGTCTACTTTCAAAGATAGGGACCTTAATAGTGGCACACATAACTTTATGCTCATATGGGAACATTTGCGGCAAATGAGACTGCTATTTTTCATTTATACACACAAAAGTTTGAATAGGTACTGAAGTAGCGAGTAGATTCTCAATACAAGAGAGTAGACACTCACATTGTTAAGAGTTTAAGTGTCTATACTCTTGCACTTTATATTTTAAACGGGGTGCATTTATTTTAAAAATGTGAGACCATCACTCAACTTTTTGCTTACCATCTAGAGAGTTTTGCATATCAATGAACTCAGATAGAAGAGACAGAAAAAGTGGTAGAAACATAAAACAAAGAATTTTAACCACACGAAATCGCTTTTATGTTCGTGAGGGGTTAATTCGAAAAGGATTATTAAAAGCGTATCCTTAGAGCAGAGCTCTCTACGAGTACCAAGCGTGGACGAATGGCAGAAATTACGGGGTGTTAGAAAAAAACAGGAGAATAGAGGAGATGGTGTGAAATTAAGCAAGGAAAAGGAGAAATAAGGTGGTACAACAACTTCTGAGACATGACGGGCCAGTTAGGGACATATTAGAATCAAGAACAGGAATAAAAAAATGCAAAGAAGAAGACCTACAATAATAATCGCAAATATTCAAGACTATGGGTTGTTCTAGTTTGTGAGAAATTAAAAGAATAGCTCAGGAAAGGGAAAACTGAAAGTGAGTCGCCCTAAATTAAAAACAGTTAATTTTTGCTAGAGTTTTTCTCAAAAAATAAAATATTATCTCAATCAATTATTTCATCGCTACAAATTAAAGACTTTGTAACTTTACATACCTTGTGTTTCCCTTCTTCCACCCTGTCGTATTTTTGGGACTGGAATCGATTGTTTTTGGACCCGAATATTTGGAAATCTCCTCCTTTTTCAGCCTTACTGAAGAAACTGTCATGGGCATTTTTTTCGTTCTTGTGATACTTTTCCAAAAATCCCTGATAAACAAAAGAAAAACAATCAATTACTCATCAAAATTATACTTTTGCACGTTTAAAATTAAAAAGTGAATATTCAAGCAGGTACCTTTTTGTAATTTCCCTTAAAACGGGCCCCACCAAGCTTGAAGGCACCTGCATGGGCGTCATGGCCAGACTCCTGGTAGCCCTTGGCGTATTTGTCACTCGAGTGGTACTTTTTCTTTTTACCGCCCTTCTCTTCGTCATCTACCCTGTGAAGGTCGTGGGTAGAATGACCTTTTCGGGCAACCTCCGCATGAGTGCCCGACTTCTTACCTGACTTTTTTTCGTCGTTGTGACCATCATGATGAGATACTGCATAAAAATAAAGGTAAGAAAATTGACAAAAAAAAATATTTAATTACTTTATAAAGGTATATATACAGGGTAGTCCATTAAGTGCGCCTTGATTTCTAGCGGTTTTGCCATTGAAATTGGAAGAAAATGTTTCCAATAAAAAATGTTTCTGGTGAAATCATCCATTTCGCTGTTAAAAAAAGCATGAAACGCACTTGGCTTTCCATCTAAAAATTTCTTTTAAAGCACATTAAATCATTACACTAGTAATGTTCAAATTTTAAATGTTTCAAACACCAATAACTCATTTTTTCAAATGGGAAGCTATGTTCATTTTGATATCGTCGGATGCAAAATTAGATTCTCTTTCGATTTTGTTAAACCATATTAGGGTCTACGCATGACGGTTTTCAAAATAATTGCGATTTGTTAATTATTCTGTTATGTGCAGAGAAAACGGATTAATCCTAGGCGACATGGGTCTACAGCAGAAAACACATTCTATCATGAATTATTGATAAAATTACTTAAACCCAATACAACACGGACAACTAATGTCTTAAAAGATTGCTGTCACTTCACGAGCAGAAGTGAATGTGTTTTCGGCTGTAGACCCATGTCGTCTAGGATTAATCCGTTTTCACTGCACGGTACAGAATAATTAACAAATCAAGTCAAAAGAGAATTTAATTTGAAAAAAATGAATTGATTTTTGAAACATTTAAAATTTGAACATTACTAGTGTAATGATTTAAAGTGCTTTGAAAGAAATTTTTAGATGGAAAGCGAAGTGCGTTTCATGCTCTTTTCAAAAGCGACAGCCGTATCTTTTTATCGAGTATAATTTCCAAAATATTAAAAATTTTGCAAGGTACTACAAACGTCAAATTTCGTAGAAATTTCTAAATAACTCCAAAAAGATATCGCACAGACAAAAATTTTGCTTAATAAAGTGGACATTAAAATCGATGCTGAATTCAAAAATGTAATAATATACAGGGTGTTCTACTTAAAATAAGACAGTTGATGTGTACTTCCGGTATATCCGGAAGTCCGCCATATCTGAAACTATTTTTCGCTTAATAGACTACCCTGTAATTGAAATATATTTAAACGTCTAGGGGCAGGGATACCATATTTGTTCTTCGACTTGCTATGGTAATTCTTAAATAAAAAATTAAATTTAATAAATAGCAATAAGGAGTAATACAAATGAAATAAATAATAGATAACAAAATACTAGTAAAAATATGTAAGATAAAAAGTCATTTGTTAAAAACGGTAACGAAGATTTAGCAATGCCATCAACCTCTTTATTCTTTATTCTTTATTATATTGTATGTGGTTTGCTCAATAATAATTGGCCATGTAATTTTAGTAAATGTTACTAAAAATAGACAATACTCTGACAGCAAATAAGAAAACAACTTGAAGATAGATTGTGCAAAATACATGTAAGAAGTTAGCAGCTTTTGATATGTAATTGAAAGAAAAAATAAGTTCGGTTCGTTATCGATTTGGTGTTACAGTGGATTATAAAGTATAATAATTGTTAAAAAAAGTATTAGAAAACCTTTTTTGGCAGCTCCCTTCTTTTCTTCGTGATGGTGACTCGACTCCGATGTAGAAACGTTGAGAAGGACTAAAAGGCAAACAAGAAGCTGTAACGAAAGGAAACATGAGTTATTATCTATCTGTCATTGATTTTAAAATTTATAATTCAAACTTAACACAAAAAAAATAATTGAAATACAATGTGAACTCTATATAACGACACTTAAGGGACTGAATATTTTTCGGCGTTATAAAGAGTGGTCGATAAAGGAAGAGAGAAATAAAAGATAATATTTTACTATTCTATAATAATATGCATTTACCAATATAGTACAAATTTTGCACACGAACATTATTATTCATATATTGCGTATAGCCTGTTATCTTCGTCTGATGTTTTTTGCTGCTCCAATATTTTAATTGTATTTTGTTACGTATCTTACTCATATCTTGAGATACTGCTGGATCAATTTGATTATATAAAAAGTATTTTTTTAATAGTTTCGCTGCATCAAGTGCTTGTTTGATGCTTGGTGGAGGGACAGGATCGTCTTCTTCAACAACATACACAGCTGCAGTTCTTATCTATTTCGGAACTTAGAAAGTACTGCTTAATGATTTATAATGCCACATTGTCGTCGTTAAATAGAGTGAATGTGACGCTATATAGAGTGTAATATTGTATAGAAAACAATGTAAACCAACCAAAGTCAAGCAATTTCGACGTTTTAAGGAGTTTGTCGTTAAATCGGGTGACGTTATAAAGAGTTTACACTGTATTTTAAAACTATCATGAAAGCCTGTAAAATTTGTTAACACGTTACAACCATATTCACAAAAAATATATTTTTCAACGTATCACTAACGAGCATAGCAAAGAAATAATTGCTTTACGTAAAGGTAACAATGTTTTCGTAACGATTAGCGTAAATAAAGAATAAAACATCATCCCACATGAGTTATCGTTAAAACTATTTGCAGCACAGGTTTAAACATAAAAAGAAATTTATTTGTCTGCTAGCACAGTTTTCGGTGCACATTTTCCAAAATTAATTAAAGAACAAGAAACAGATGCCGATGATTTAACATAACATAAACGTTACCTTCAAATAAGCAATTCGGTATTCGAACAGGTTTGGTTTATGTGCTAAACTGTTCTCTTCCGGGTTGAATTAATTATTAGATATAAAATTAGCATTCTTTTAAACATGGAGAAGGAAGGTCAAACTTGACTGGAACTTACAGAAATAAAATAAGTTGCAGTACAATTACATTGATAATTATTTAAAACCATTTTCTTTGCGGCAATGTATCTCCTTCAAAAATGATTTATTATAAATAAAAAGCTTATTTTTAATACTAAAAGGATAAGTGATGAAAAAAAGGAAGTCGCTACATTTTTGACAACTATTTGCTACTCAAACCTCTGTGAATTTCAAAAATTGTTTTTAGCAGTATTTCTATAGATTTGAACCAAATTCAAGTCAAAACCAATGCAGTTTTTCGTTCTCAAAAACCTTTTCCCGTTATTGAAAAGGATATTGTAATGAAAAAGGATAAAAATTGGCATTAGTGGCTCTTCTATAACCTGACAAGAATTGCCAAAGTGTCTTCGGAACCTTTTCCTTGTTGTTTTGTTTGTTTGAACAAGGTTCACGTCAAAACGGATGGATAGACTTGAACGTGGTTTTCACTAAAGTATTTGGCACGTATGTAGAAATGCAATATTAAAAGTTTCATCCCCGTTTATCGACAATTAATGTACGTAATTTCAAGATTTGTATGTGGTAGTAAAGCTTTCGAAACCCTTTGCCTGTTCTTTTGCTTTTTTGAACAAGGTTCACGTCAAAACGGATGGACAGACTTGAACGTAGTTTTCACTAAAGTATTTGGTATGTATGTAGAAATGCAATAGTAAAAGTTTCATCCCCATTTATCGACAATTAATGTTCGTAATTTCAAGATTTGTATGTGATAGTAAAGCTTTTGAAAAACCTTTGCCTGTTCTTTTGCTTTTTTGAACAAGGTTCACGTCAACACGGATGGACAGACTTGAACGTAGTTTTCACTAAAGTATTTGGTATGTATGTAGAAATGCAATAGTAAAAGTTTCATCCCCATTTATCGACAATTAATGTTCGTAATTTCAAGATTTGTATGTGATAGTAAAGCTTTTGAAAAACCTTTGCCTGTTCTTTTGCTTTTTTGAACAAGGTTCACGTCAACACGGATGGACAGACTTGAACGTAGTTTTCACTAAAGTATTTGGTATGTATGTAGAAATGCAATAGTAAAAGTTTCATCCCCATTTATCGACAATTAATGTTCGTAATTTCAAGATTTGTATGTGATAGTAAAGCTTTTGAAAAACCTTTGCCTGTTCTTTTGATTTTTTGAACAAGGTTCGAGTCAGAACGGATGGACAGAATTGAACGTGATTTTCACTAAAGTATTTGGCATGTATGTGGAAATGCAATAGTAAAAGTTTCATCCCCATTTATCGACAATTAATATGCCTGATTTTTTGTATGATTTGTATGTGAAGTAAAGCTGCAAGAAAAAGCTCGTTCATAGTAAAACGCACAAGAAGGATATTGTCATGAAAAAGGATAAAAATTTGGATGTGGCTCCTATAAGCTCTTCTACAATCTGGCAAGAATTGCTAAAGCGTTTTCGGAAACGTCTCCCAAATGTTTTGTTTATTTGAACAAGGTTCAGGTCAACACCGATGGACAGGTTTGAATATGTTTTCCATCGATGCGGTGTTTTCTTCCGGGCTTTTTGATCGTGGTCCGTAGAATTTAACTTTTCCAAACGTTTCGCCGTTCTATGCTGACGGCATCTTCAGTGTTGACTGTGCAGTCGTAACTCAGCACCTCAGGACTACGGCCAAAAAGCCAGGAAGAAAACACCGCATCGATATTTTCCATCAGTAAAGTATTTAGCAGATATTTAGGAATATAGTGAAGTAGTTGCATTATAATAACCAGACCATAGGTAAACGTCAATTACGCCGATATTTCTCAACAAGTGCAAGCAAAAATCTAAAAGCTACTGAAAATTAACGTGATTTATTTCTTAGTAAAAACATACGTTAACTGTTTTTCTTTCAAATCAATCAAGTAGAACCCGACGTAAAGCAAATAAATGCATGCTGAAGTTATTACAGGCACAGTTGGATGTTTTATAAGTGGATTGTAAGTTTATTATTTTGCAATAAACCAAGTTAAATTTAGTCTACCAATCCACCCCGATATCTGCGAAAACCTTTAACGGTCCATTGGTCAAGTTATTGAACTGGATCTTACTTCCTATCTGACCCTATTTACGAACACGGTTTCCATTACGTAACAAGACCATTATTAAATTACAACTTGTTGCGCTGTGTTCTTCTCACTTGATTAATAATAATCTTCGAGAAACTTAAAATACGTAAAAATGCAATCGGCGAACACCGCCAAATGATATAAATATATACGTAATAAAAGCATTTAATAATGGCATTCTTTCTTTTGTTTTCTTGTGTACTTGATATACATGTAGGTACTCTACTTATAATTTGCAATGTTGTCATGTCAGAATTTAACTGTTGCTAAAATCTTTTTTGGAAGTTTTTCTTGAAGTGTGATATACAGACCTTGGACTACTTATGAGAGTTTGTACATCCATTGTGGGTCAAAAATTTTGCAAATGTCCTTAGCCAATTTCTAAGGAGATAATATTTATTGAATACGGTCCTGCATAATGTAGACTTACAGATACTAGAGTACGTCTGAAACTGTGCATAAAATACCTCTATAAATACTTGTAATAGGAATTTAGAAAATTATTTCCAAAAGAATTGTAACGAGGTTTTCTTTATTTTTTTTAATTATTTTAAAATTTCAAGGTAAGTTATCTTGCCTGGAACAACCTTCCACCAGACTGAAACATCGATTTAAATTTAGAATCACGATCGCGTTTTCTGTTAGAAAATAAATTTTATAAATAATCCCGAACTTTATTATTCTTAGCACTACTTCACAAACAATCTTTATGGTAAATTACAAAGGTGTTATTTTTAAACCGAAACAAAATCGAGAGCCATCCAACAATTACGTACATCCTTCAAAAGTTACCTGATTTTTTTTTACACTGGACATACATAAGTGACATAAAACAGTTATTATTAATGCTGATATCAATTTTGTTTTATTACTATTTTATATATAAGCGTAAACACAAAGTTTCAATTAAAGATACTAAACTAGCTGGTTAATGATTAACTGTTAACAGTTATTTTTTTGGAAACGAAATTAGAAAACAAAAAATACATATGCGAAGCCTAAAATAAGTCGAAACATTAGTTTTAAGAGCCAAGCGCCAGTATTTCTTACTGTTGAAGACACAGTGTTGATACCGTATAAAATATCTATTTTGAGATGCCATGAAATCAACAAGGATCTGGTTCAATCACCGAGAAAAATAGAACAGCAAATCTAAAGACAAATACACAAGAACGCTACAACATTGATGAGAAACTACAGGTGGCAAATGAAAGTGAATAAACAAACTGCAAAAATAATTATTTTAATGGTAAATTTCAATTCATGTAATTCCCATTGCAAACTGAATAATTAGGTTTTGCATTTCCAATGGAAAATTAATTTAACAATTTTATTTGGTCGACAACAAAATTCTCTTGCGTAACAAGCTTTAAAGTAGGTACGAATTATGCTGGTATATCTATCAGTCTATTTGTTTAATGATCGTTCGGAGATAATAACGAAAGCAACGGTTCAAACGTTTTTAAACACATGCACATAATACTGGTGTTTTTTCTTCTATTTGGAAAGATGCCAAAGGTTTTTTACCGTAGCAGTAGAACTTTTTTGCCCACAAAGCGGCTATACAAATTTTCATTTTGTTTACGAGCATCTTTGTCGGGAAATATTAAAAGCTATTTTTGACCACAAATACTAATTTAACACAGGAACTTGACGAAAAGAATAACAATCTAAAATAACCTAATAGCATAATAAAGACCTAAGTACGTTTGTAACAGTGATTATTGAAAAAACAATTGCAGTAGTTATTTGGCATGTTTTGTTTTTGAGTTTAAACATTAAGAATTTGCCCATCAGTTGGACCTTCAAAGCCCAATTCATAAAATTTTTCATAAGAAAAGTAAAAAATGTATAATATTGCTGTGCGATTTTAAATTTCACTGATTCGCTGCAGTTTTCTATTGTCATTATTAACGCTTCATTTTACAACCAGGTGGAAAATTATTTTAGTGTTTAAGAACTTGTTAGAATAGAAGCATTCAAAAAAATTGTTTTCTGTTACTATTATTGAAAATTATGAATAAAATTACTATTATTTCGAAGTATGAAGTAAAAAAAAATAAAGTAGCAGCTTTTATTTATTTTGTTATCACCAAAAATTGTTTAGGAAGTCGGTAACTAATATAAATATGTTAAAGATTCTTCAGACTCCACAAGGGTTGAAACAGAAACACCAAACGGATCGAATTCCTAAACACTTGTATTTCAGTGAAACATATTATCAGTTAGAAGATAGATACCTATTTAACAACGACAAGTGAAGCGTAAAATTCTAACGGCACCTCGTCCTGTTTTACGTAAATGCATTTAAAAATAAAATCTGGTGTATTCTGAGAAAATTGAAAACATACCAAAACAACGGCGATTTTCATTGTATTAACAGCAGTAGATAACACGCACCAAAGTACAAATCACAAATCTACGTCGCGCAGTACTCAGAAGAAACTCGCGGCTAAAACTCGCGTTCCCCGTGGAAGAACAAGCAGACAGCCAACTCTCAGCAAGCCAAAGAGAAAAGGAGGGGAACATGCTGGTACTATGGTACCTGGCTCTGATCTTATAAAACTAATTATAATACGTCATCACAACAAAGGAAGTTCACCTGCTCAATTAGATACAAATACCTTGGCTTCACGGCCCACCAAGACAACATTCTACGCACATACATGGGCAACTCAATGATGGTAAAGGACATTAGGAACCAGTTCTTGGAATAGGACCCAGAAGTACATGTATATGTATTCGTTTGCATGAGAACACGAAGGAATAGTTAAAATGGAAAATGTTCCTTTTATTTTTTTGGTCGCAAAGCAATGATAAGAGGACGAAAACTATCAATTATTTAAAGATAAATAATAAAATATTCAAGCTAAATATCTTACACATATGTAGTTCACTTCTATGCTCGCGAACGGTTAATTTAGAAATTCGAAAAAGGTTGTTAAAGGTGTATGTTTGGAGCACGGCGTTGTACGGGTGCGAAACATGGACAGTGGGCGCGGCGGAAAAGAAAAGGTTAGAAGCGTTCGAAATGTGGTGTTATAGGCGGATGATGAGAATATCGTGGGTAGAAAAGGTTAGAAATGAAGAGATGTTAGAAAGAATAGGAGAACAGAGGACTCTATGGAAAACAATAAAAAATAGGCGAGATAGGTTGGTAGGACACCTTCTCAGGCATGAAGGTCTAGTCAGATATATATTAGAGGCAAAAACAGGAGTTAGGAGGTGCATAGGTAGACCTAGGTTAGATTACTATTCGCAAATAATTAAGGATGTGGGATGTTCTAGTTTTAGGGAAATGCGGAGTTTAGCTCGGGATAAGAAAGAGTGGAGGTACGTGTCCAACCAGTCTTAGGACTGACGACCTTATGATGATGATGATGATTTTTATATTCTATACATTTGAATTTCATTGGTTTATAAATTAATTTACAATTCCTGAAATTAATACTGACTTATGTACGTATGGGCGAAGTATTTTAAATTACAATTTAAAACCTCCAGAAAATGCGTCAGAACTAGGGCAGAACCTTGGAAAAGTGTAGTTTCGCGACGTTTCCTCATCGAAGGTTAAATATTCCTTCATTTGTCTTGTTCAGATTAGGACTTTGTATTGGTAAATTTCCAGTTTACATTGATTTTAATTCTTGCTAATCAATCTACCGACAAATTATTCGCCAAGCCTATAAGCAAACCATCAATTTCATTTGTCAAACAATTAACTTCAATATACAGAGTGTTCTTCTTAATAATTTTACTTCTAAAACCAGACAGGCATTCTTCACTATACGATAAGCAATTTTCAACTATTCGACAATTCTACAGTTCTTATCTTACTTCACGAAAAAAAATATATATAAAATTATACTTGTAGTTTATCTACATCCAATACTAAGCATTGATCTTTGTTCCAACAGGAACAGGCACTGTAGGTACAGTAGTTTTTATAAAATTTTACACATTAGAGAAACAATAGTTTTACTTTCTAAATTGGCAACGCCTAATACGTTAAATTGATTAGATATGGAGTAAAATGCAAGCCAGACAGTTGAAGAGTTCTCTTTTTTCAACGAGTGTGTATGAAACAGATTTTCTGATATTGCAACCCTCAATAATAATACATAAAGCCCTTATCTGCACGATTTTAGTTAAGAATTTAGACGCATGGAAAGTTAAGATAATTGTTATAAATTTTGCTCATCTTTTGGCGCCTTTCCTTTCTGGTATGAGTACTACCATGTTCTTCCGTTTATATTCCTCCGGGATTTTCCCCGGAATGTTAACACTGTTCTCAAATTTGCACAAATTTCTACTGATGTTGAGTGCCTAGTCTACTTTTATTTGTATTGAAAAATGAACCAAAATGTTAAGTACTTGACAATAATTATAATCAAGTGGACACAACATATTTAAGAATTGCTCAAAATTATTGTTGTTGTAGAGTGTAATGACTTTTGCATGACTAAATTTAAAGAAAAAAGCCACAAAACGTGGTGTTACACTTTTTACACATTGCTTATTGATCTCTAGAACTTTCCCGTTACATACTTTTGCATGTCCAGTAACAGAAGTAATTACAAAATATTTCTACTATAGGCGAAGGCTTATTACGAAATTCAACTCAATAATAACGAATAAAATTGATGCAATCGCCAACCTGGCCGATCCAATTCTCAAAAATCAACTAGCAGTGCACACACAATGGACTATTAGGTGCTAGTTAATATGTAAAGTTAATTTGGTTTTTCTCATTTCAAAAAATTAGTCTGTGCTTCTTTAGTTGATCGGATTCTTTTCAAAGGAAAAAGTACAATTTTAAAAAACTCCTCTGCATGGTTTAGAAAGTTGGTTTTAATATGTAAGTACTTGTTTGTGTACATACATAGGTACATTAATTAATCTAGTTTTTGGTGTCTCTACAGCACATTATTTTTTTATGATATTACAGAAGAAATACCAAAAGTAGAATACAACTACCTATGTATGTTACAAGCACATGCGTATATAGGACATTTTATTTTGTTTCTGTATGTTGTAACAATAAATAATAAATTTGCTTGAAACTGCTTTATCCAAGGCATTATCAATTTACTACATCTAATCCACAATTTCGTTTTGATCCATGATCTTTAGGAGACAAATTATTATAGATCAAAATTTAACAACTTTATGAACAACGAATTTGGTTAAACTTTACATAAGTTCTCGTTTTTATTTTTAAATAAACAATTTACGTTTTCCGATCTGCAGATTTGGAATAATACTTTTTACACTTTTTCAATCGTAAGTCAAATAATGAAAGATTATTGTTCAAAAATTTACGCTTAATTAAAGTAGTTTACAGAATGAAACTAACACCAGATCGAACTAGAACGTTGTTCATAAAATGACAATTGTATTGACCAATTATAGTACACCAATTAGAAACATAAGAAAAACGAAAAGAAGTTGCACAATTTGTCATCCTAACTCAGCCAAGCAACAAACATTACAACCACAAACAGAGATAAAAAAACAATAAAAATACCAAAAACTGTAAAGCAGTTGTTTGTTGTGTGGAAATGTTGGCTTTCCACAAGAAAATTTTTAAAAATTCATTTCCGTTTTACAACAAACAAAAACATTACCACAATTATTTTGTTTGGATTTCCTCTCTAAAATATTAAAACAAGTAACTTTGAATCTACAAAAACTGGGAACTTTTTTTCTACCCTTAGAAAATTTTATGATCATGTAAAAGAGTAGTCTTTTGGCGGAGTTTAGGCATATTCTGGGTTTGATTCCCTATGAAATTCCTAAATAATGTTTAACTTTCAATTTTTACAAGAATTACATAACTGGAATTCGGAGCTACTCTGGTTGAACCACTGGAAAGAGTATAAACTTGAGAATTGGTTAAAATGGAGCCGAAATTCTTAATTATTTTCTTCCATTATGCAAAAGCTTATTTTCATTAAAATACATATTACCTTACGACATCCTCCTGAGCTTTTATATCGAACGAATTTTAATGAGCTTTTACCACTGTAAAAACGGAAATTTTGAGTGTCCAAGTCTGACAGTTTGTTAAAAAGCAGCCGAAGTTACAAATCATTTTTTTCGATTTCGCGAAAACTCGTTTTGGCCAAAACACATGTCACGTTGACACCTTGTCGCGTTTTTATGTAAGTAGAACAAATATAAATTAGTTCGAAACATTGTAAAGTGGAAAATTTGGACAGTCCAAAACTTATTAAAAGAAACTAGAAATTGTGAACCATTTCCTTCGACTTTGCAAAAAGACATTTCCATCGAAAGTCATGTCATCTTACGACACCCTGCCCAGCTTTTATATCAAACGAATTTAAATTTGGTTGCACCACTGTAACGAAGGAAATTTTAGGTATCCAAATTCGACTTCGAAAAAGTACATTTCCATCAAAACGTATGTCACTTTACGACATCCTGCCGAGCTATTATTATATTACACAAACTTAAATTGGTTTGTACCATTGTTAAGAGGACAATTTTGGGTATCCAAATCTGAACATTTGTAAAAAAATAGTCGAAGTTATAAATAATTTCCTTCGATTTCGCAAAAACCCATTTGGTCAAAACACGTGTCATCCCTGTCGCAGTTTTATATCATACAAATTTAAATTGACTTTACCCACAGTAAAGAGGAAAATTTTGCACATCCAAATTTGAAAATTTGTTGAAAATGATAGGAAATTTTGAATGATTTTCTTCGATTTCGCGAAAATACGTTTTCGTCAAAATACATGTCACCTTGGGACACTCTACAAAGCGGGAAGTTTTGAGCAAATGATTACAAATGAACTAAAATTATGAAATATTTAGTAATATTTTTGGACCACTGAAACCGAAAATAAGACAAATACGGCTTAAATAAAATTAACGTCTTTCAATAACAAATTTTTTGCAAATATTTCCTCCAGATAATGGAAAACTACAAAACAGACCGATAAGGGTTAATTTTCTCGAAACACAATTAATTTATCTAGGTTCCTCTGTATGTAATGTATTGCTTTTTAAATATTAAAACTAAATGCGTTTTCAGCGTTCAAAATAGGCAGCCCAAGAAACAAGTATGATATAAACATGCAGTAGAGTAGCAATTTCGTTAATAAATAAATAATTAGTTAGTTTCCGTCGCGCAAAATTTAAACTTGATTCCGAAACTTTACTCCTTAAGTATTTATAAATACAGCAGTTATATACAACAAAAGAAAAAAAGAAAACAAAGAAGAAAAAAGAGAAACCAAGAAGCTATTTTACTCTCTTTGATATAAAAATATTTATTTGCATTTAATTTGAAATTAACTGTGCAATATTAAAGACAGTTTCACCTGACCGCATTCACGAATCATCCAAAGTGTGAAACAACGAAGACAGTTGAAGAAACAGCCACTGATTGGGTCAATTAACCAAAACAATTTCGTAAAGGGTTCCCTGCTGTAACAATTTCTTTTCACTTGTTTCTAAAACTAACTTACTTCATCAAATTCTATTTAGAAATTTAATTACGAACCTAATCAAACGAATCACTAATGAAATAAAACAAAAGTATGCTTTTTGTAGAACATGTGTTTTTCTAATTTTTGAAGAGTAACTTAATTTTTATTAGGTCAAACATATGAAAGTCGCTTATTGCAATTATAATACGTACCTATTAAACATTAGAAGAAAAATATTTTTTTTAAGTTTAATTTATCATCAAACCACAACAAAACAAAAATAGAATTATAAAATCTAGTTGACATTAAAATTTATACATACTTTTAAAAGAGCACGGTGAGTATGGTACAGGTGGGTGCTATTTTGCGACTGACTGATAATAATTTCGATTTTATGAAAGCTTTGCAGAAGCAGTGAAACCATTTTCGAAATTTAACAAAAAATTTCTCGGATCTACAGTTTAATTAGTTCAATAATTTCTGTCCACTTCAGTGTTTGAAAAAGTGGTTCGACTTTATTAAGAAAGAAAAGAAACAGCGAGTGTTATATTTTAAAGCAGGTACCTCTATCGTAAATTTTTAACATTACACAACAAGTGTATAATAGTAGTTGTAACCTTCCAAGAAATGGACCAAATTAATAATAACACCAAAATAGGAAGCAAATTGTATAATCAGTTTCTTAGTGTTCCACTTAAAATTTCTGGAATCGCTTTTAATTTCATTTCATGACACAAGCATTTGCAATTTGCAATAGCAAAATTAGCTACTGTTTTGTAAAACTTGTTGGTACAATTATTGCGATCTGTTTCTGCAGTGTTAATAAATCTACCTAACTACAGAAGATTTTGGTTATTTAAGTGATACAACGCCGCAGAACTACCAAAAAAAGTTTTTGGGACCTCTTACTAAAATCTATCACTACTGTACGCAGTAATAAACCAAATGAATTGTCTAGGTCCTCTGTTCGGGTACCCAAGCCGCGATATCCTTTAAATTATTGAACTGGGGCGCATGCTTTCTAAAGGATATTATAACTACTCAACCGAGCATAATAAACTATTGTACGTACAGGGTAAGGAAAAGGACATAGGGTACCTTTTATCCAGAAAAGAAAACAGTTCCCCAGGGATACAAAAAATTTGTTTTTATGTGGTGTTTGATGATCTTTGAGACATTTTTAAAACATCAACGCGAGCGAAGCCGCGGATAAAATCTAACATGAAATTTTGTACACACATTGTTAGGGGTTCAGAAAAGGACATAGGGTACCTTTTATCCAGAAAATAAATAGTGTTCCCGAGGAATAAAAAAATTAGTTTTATGTTGACTTCGATGATCTTTGAGACGTTTGTAAGACATCAACACGAGCGAAGCCGCGGGTAAAACCTAACATGAAATTTTCTACACACATTGTTAGGGGTTCAGAAAAGGACATAGGGTACCTTTTATCCAGAAAGTAAATAGTGTTCCCGAGGAATAGAAAAATTAGTTTTATGTGTATATAAAACATCAACACGAGCGAAGCCGCGGGTAAAACCAAACATGAAATTTTGTACAGACATTGTTAGGGGTTCAGTAAAGGACATAGGGTACCTTTTATCCAGAAAATAAATAGTGTTCCCGAGGAGTAGAAAAATTAGTTTTATGTGTATATAAAACATCAACACGAGCGAAGCCGCGGGTAAAACCAAACATGAAATTTTGTACAGACATTGTTAGGGGTTCAGTAAAGGACATAGGGTACCTTTTATCCAGAAAATAACTAGTGTTTCCAAGGAATAGAAAAATTGGTTTTATGTGTATGTAAAACACCAACACGAGCTAAGCCGCGGGTAAAACCTAACATGAAATTTTCTACACACATTGTTAGGGGTTCAGAAAAGGACATAGGGTACCTTCTATCGAGAAATAAAAAGTTCTCGAGGGACAGAAAAATTAGTTTTAAATGGTCGTCGATGATCTTATATAATCTTCTATAATTAGGACATCAACGTGAGCGAAGCTGCTAGTTAAACCTAGTCATATTATAAAGCACTAAATATATTAATCTGCACTACGTACTATGTAAGGAGATAGATTTTACCTGATAATTGTAATGATTTTGTAATCATTGTACTCTTTCTGTTCTTCAAAAGTTTACTCAAACATTATTTGAAAATTAATTCAATTCTACGGTACAAACGAAACATATCTATTCAATACATTTTATATAATGAATCAAATATTTTTATAAAATTGTCACCTACATTTTATTTAACTGACAAAAATAAAGAAATAAAAACGATATACTGGTTTAGTATTAGGTTTTCTGATTGTCCAGCCTGTCTCTCGAGATGACACAGCATATTTTCAAATTAACTTTTCTAACTTTCTAGAATTATTTACAATCACAATTTTCAGTATCTATATAACGTCAATTCTGCTTGAAGTTTTCAGATATTCATTGCTCGCATAAAGAGAAAATTTAGGATAAATGATGAAAATAAACTGGATCATGCAATTTTCAGTTTAAACTCATCAAAAACAGCATTAACCTTGTCCGTTCAATTCAATTGTCAATAACAAATCGCTAATTACAAAAAATAATTTGTAACTAATTTAACTGTTAGTCACAGTGTAGACTTTTCGTTACAGAATGCAACCTAAATACCTCTGTTCGAAANAACCCATTTGGTCAAAACACGTGTCATCCCTGTCGCAGTTTTATATCATACAAATTTAAATTGACTTTACCCACAGTAAAGAGGAAAATTTTGCACATCCAAATTTGAAAATTTGTTGAAAATGATAGGAAATTTTGAATGATTTTCTTCGATTTCGCGAAAATACGTTTTCGTCAAAATACATGTCACCTTGGGACACTCTACAAAGCGGGAAGTTTTGAGCAAATGATTACAAATGAACTAAAATTATGAAATATTTAGTAATATTTTTGGACCACTGAAACCGAAAATAAGACAAATACGGCTTAAATAAAATTAACGTCTTTCAATAACAAATTTTTTGCAAATATTTCCTCCAGATAATGGAAAACTACAAAACAGACCGATAAGGGTTAATTTTCTCGAAACACAATTAATTTATCTAGGTTCCTCTGTATGTAATGTATTGCTTTTTAAATATTAAAACTAAATGCGTTTTCAGCGTTCAAAATAGGCAGCCCAAGAAACAAGTATGATATAAACATGCAGTAGAGTAGCAATTTCGTTAATAAATAAATAATTAGTTAGTTTCCGTCGCGCAAAATTTAAACTTGATTCCGAAACTTTACTCCTTAAGTATTTATAAATACAGCAGTTATATACAACAAAAGAAAAAAAGAAAACAAAGAAGAAAAAAGAGAAACCAAGAAGCTATTTTACTCTCTTTGATATAAAAATATTTATTTGCATTTAATTTGAAATTAACTGTGCAATATTAAAGACAGTTTCACCTGACCGCATTCACGAATCATCCAAAGTGTGAAACAACGAAGACAGTTGAAGAAACAGCCACTGATTGGGTCAATTAACCAAAACAATTTCGTAAAGGGTTCCCTGCTGTAACAATTTCTTTTCACTTGTTTCTAAAACTAACTTACTTCATCAAATTCTATTTAGAAATTTGTAACTAATTAATTACGAACCTAATCAAACGAATCACTAATGAAATAAAACAAAAGTATGCTTTTTGTAGAACATGTGTTTTTCTAATTTTTGAAGAGTAACTTAATTTTTATTAGGTCAAACATATGAAAGTCGCTTATTGCAATTATAATACGTACCTATTAAACATTAGAAGAAAAATATTTTTTTTAAGTTTAATTTATCATCAAACCACAACAAAACAAAAATAGAATTATAAAATCTAGTTGACATTAAAATTTATACATACTTTTAAAAGAGCACGGTGAGTATGGTACAGGTGGGTGCTATTTTGCGACTGACTGATAATAATTTCGATTTTATGAAAGCTTTGCAGAAGCAGTGAAACCATTTTCGAAATTTAACAAAAAATTTCTCGGATCTACAGTTTAATTAGTTCAATAATTTCTGTCCACTTCAGTGTTTGAAAAAGTGGTTCGACTTTATTAAGAAAGAAAAGAAACAGCGAGTGTTATATTTTAAAGCAGGTACCTCTATCGTAAATTTTTAACATTACACAACAAGTGTATAATAGTAGTTGTAACCTTCCAAGAAATGGACCAAATTAATAATAACACCAAAATAGGAAGCAAATTGTATAATCAGTTTCTTAGTGTTCCACTTAAAATTTCTGGAATCGCTTTTAATTTCATTTCATGACACAAGCATTTGCAATTTGCAATAGCAAAATTAGCTACTGTTTTGTAAAACTTGTTGGTACAATTATTGCGATCTGTTTCTGCAGTGTTAATAAATCTACCTAACTACAGAAGATTTTGGTTATTTAAGTGATACAACGCCGCAGAACTACCAAAAAAAGTTTTTGGGACCTCTTACTAAAATCTATCACTACTGTACGCAGTAATAAACCAAATGAATTGTCTAGGTCCTCTGTTCGGGTACCCAAGCCGCGATATCCTTTAAATTATTGAACTGGGGCGCATGCTTTCTAAAGGATATTATAACTACTCAACCGAGCATAATAAACTATTGTACGTACAGGGTAAGGAAAAGGACATAGGGTACCTTTTATCCAGAAAAGAAAACAGTTCCCCAGGGATACAAAAAATTTGTTTTTATGTGGTGTTTGATGATCTTTGAGACATTTTTAAAACATCAACGCGAGCGAAGCCGCGGATAAAATCTAACATGAAATTTTGTACACACATTGTTAGGGGTTCAGAAAAGGACATAGGGTACCTTTTATCCAGAAAATAAATAGTGTTCCCGAGGAATAAAAAAATTAGTTTTATGTTGACTTCGATGATCTTTGAGACGTTTGTAAGACATCAACACGAGCGAAGCCGCGGGTAAAACCTAACATGAAATTTTCTACACACATTGTTAGGGGTTCAGAAAAGGACATAGGGTACCTTTTATCCAGAAAGTAAATAGTGTTCCCGAGGAATAGAAAAGTTAGTTTTATGTTTATGTAAAACATCAACACGAGCGAAGCCGCGGGGAAAACCTAACATGAAATTTTCTACACACATTGTTAGGGGTTCAGAAAAGGACATAGGGTACCTTTTATCCAGAAAATAAATAGTGTTCCCGAGGAGTAGAAAAATTAGTTTTATGTGTATATAAAACATCAAAACCTAACATGAAATTTTCTACACACATTGTTAGGGGTTCAGAAAAGGACATAGGGTACCTTCTATCGAGAAATAAAAAGTTCTCGAGGGACAGAAAAATTAGTTTTAAATGGTCGTCGATGATCTTATATAATCTTCTATAATTAGGACATCAACGTGAGCGAAGCTGCTAGTTAAACCTAGTCATATTATAAAGCACTAAATATATTAATCTGCACTACGTACTATGTAAGGAGATAGATTTTACCTGATAATTGTAATGATTTTGTAATCATTGTACTCTTTCTGTTCTTCAAAAGTTTACTCAAACATTATTTGAAAATTAATTCAATTCTACGGTACAAACGAAACATATCTATTCAATACATTTTATATAATGAATCAAATATTTTTATAAAATTGTCACCTACATTTTATTTAACTGACAAAAATAAAGAAATAAAAACGATATACTGGTTTAGTATTAGGTTTTCTGATTGTCCAGCCTGTCTCTCGAGATGACACAGCATATTTTCAAATTAACTTTTCTAACTTTCTAGAATTATTTACAATCACAATTTTCAGTATCTATATAACGTCAATTCTGCTTGAAGTTTTCAGATATTCATTGCTCGCATAAAGAGAAAATTTAGGATAAATGATGAAAATAAACTGGATCATGCAATTTTCAGTTTAAACTCATCAAAAACAGCATTAACCTTGTCCGTTCAATTCAATTGTCAATAACAAATCGCTAATTACAAAAAATAATTTGTAACTAATTTAACTGTTAGTCACAGTGTAGACTTTTCGTTACAGAATGCAACCTAAATACCTCTGTTCGAAATATAATAGAGATTATCAGGTTAATTTGTGCATCAACTGAGCACTTAAAACAAATTAACTTTGCAGAAAAAATTACTAAAACGTCTGTTGCAGAATTCAAAAACTTTTCAGTTCAAATTAACAAAAGGTCTTTATCCTGTAAATGAAACTAATATGAATCACATGGGTTATATAATTTGATCATTATAAAACGATTGCAATACGCTTTTCTACTTATTGTATTTTGTACATTTAAATTTCACACGTTTACCATTAATAAATCTTCATTTCTTTAAATTTTATACTTACGATAAAAAAGGAATTTCTATTTATAGAAACGATTTAAATAATAAAAAAATAAATGTACGGTTAAAAAATTCTAATAATATCGCATGCTTAATTTTAAAACGCGAAATTCATCCCGATTTCTATGAAGCTGTTGAGGTCACAAAAGGTCATTCAAAACTTTTTCATTCCCGAATAAGGTTACTTTTTCTCGATTAACATATTGTTATTGTTTTGATTGAATAGACGCTAAATAATATCAGACTTTTTACCTTTTAATCTAAAACGGTAATTGGTCATACCTGTTGTTATTATTTGGTCCAAGCGGGTAAAAAACATGCAGATGTTTTTATATAAATAAATATTAACCTAGATAGAAAGACGACTTTTTCGAAAAATGCAACAACAACATCTACATTACTACACTTTCAATAGCAAGAGTAAGAGCTATCAAAAGTAAATTTTTTTTTGTCAGGAAGATAATTATGTTTATCCTGTTGTATTTACAACATGACCCATGTACTGGCCCACCCTGACCTTTAACTTAATCAGACGTAACGTAAACTACAACTCAAAACTATTTGCTTTATGCAGAATTATGAGACATTTTTGGAATATGTTTTTTCAACTACTTCTACCTGAATATACAACCTACTTATCTAAAAATTGTCATAAACAAACCGAAATCTAGCAAAAAATGTCCCTGCTACGAGACTTTTAGATCTATTTATGGATTTATTAGGACACTAATAGTATTAATAAATCCGCAAAGATTTCTGAGTCTGCAAATTTCAGACGTAAAGGCAAATGGATTTTTGGCGCATTTTGGTAATTAATCAAAAATTATATGGTTTAAAAGTAAAAACAAAGATCCCTTTTGCATGATACCCAACTGAATTCTGATGGTCAACCCTTAAATTTCAGTTTATCCCCTTTTTGAACCCCGACTGAATTAAATATAGAAACGTTGCGACAAATTTTATTGTGTTTCATTAGCAGTTGCTGAGATAATCAACTAATCTGAAAGGGTTCATCATTACTCATCCAATTAAGACGATACCAAAAAAAAAATGTGAAAAAATAAGAAGAAGCGCATTTTATGAAGCAACTAGAAACGATAAACCGCTATCAAATAACAGTCAACGTTTTAATGGAATTTTATCCATTTACTTGCTTACAATAATTAATTTGATGTTGCGTTTTGTTAAATCAATAAAACAAAAATCGTTTCGCTGTGATGCATAGCAGTTGATCGTGAAGAATACAGAGAGGAAGAGGCGAAACGCGTTTTTTTATCAATGCGATCCCACGTTAGTGCAGACAATTATGCCGTTTTTGCAACATATCGTTTACATAAACAGAGCCATTTCTATAAAGGATTATGCAGCATTTGTAATAAGTCGGTAAGATTAATCCACAAGAAGTCAAAAACCTTTTTAACAGTTGATTAACCGTGGCACTTCTCGTTCGCTTGACTGGCCGTAATTTGCAAGAAATAATAGGACCGAAGTAGAAACAGTCGCTTTCAAGACACACCAACAACGACGACTAAAAGACACGACGGTGGTGGGAAATTGCTGTATATAAATATTGTTTCAAAACCAAAATTGCATCAATTCTATATTTTCGTATTCCCGAAACCTCACGTTCCAAAATGCTTCGGAGAAGCATTTTGCTTCAGGTGAGAAAGTGTTTGTTATTGTTTTCGTTCTCGTTCTTGTGAGAGTGATAAATAATATTTAGTGACGATGTGACTTATAATAAGTGTTTTATCAAAAAAACAAAAAAGCGAGGACGCCTAATTTTTACTTTTTTACAGGTATGCCTTCTTTCTGTGATCGTAACAAGTCGTTGTCAAGAACAAAATTCGGAACAGAATGCCGAAAATGAAGAAATCTTTGGGTACGTTGATAATAGCGATCACTCCAGAATCCGATCGTTGGACGGCGACGACGACGACAGTCCAGCCAAAAATTCACCCATCGATTACTCTGGATACTTTGCAAGTGGCGGATCGTTCGGTATTAAGCAATTAATAACGAAAACTTGAAATTGTTAACCATTATTTTTCAGGAGCCTCCGATAAAGGCAACCTAAATGTCCCACTTCCGAAAGCTCTAGCTCCCAGCTATGCCTTTGGGCAAGCGTCTGAAGCCAAAGACTTGTTGTCTGAAGCTCCTTACAAAGCTCTCGACGAGCAATCCGACGACGAAGACAAAGCGTTCACAAAAGAAGATATAATAGACAAAGAAGCTGTAAAACTCGACGATACTCCATACGACTACAAATCCTCTTCCCTAACAAACCTTCCGTCATTCGACACCTCCATTTCCAACAAAGAGGCCGTTCCTTCTGGCAAACTCAGCTACTCTCCCCTCGGAGCTTCGGACTACTCCTCCTTCGACGATTTCAATTATCAACCGTCTTCGTCGTCCTATAATCCTTCACCATCTTCGTACATTCCTTCCCGCTATTTCGGCTACATTCCAAAATCAGCGCATGACGAGGCTCACGCGAGCGAAACCCAACCCCAGAAGGAATCCCGCGACGGTTGCGTAGATGTGGACAAAAAAATCGACGACAGAATGATGAGATGCAGCGTGTGCACCGACGCCAAAGGAGGCCAAAGTGAAAACTGCGCTTACGCAGCACAGCCAAAGACTTACTACAACGAAAAGCATTACTCGTCCAAGGCGCCCGAAAACATTCGTCAAAAGAGAAGTCGCAAGAGCGTAATCGAAGATCCTTACGAATACATAAGATCGCGAAACGCTTACAAGTCCAGACCTAAAGAATTCGACTACAGCTACTATAATTCCAAAGAGGACGAAGAAGAATCCAAAGAATCCAAAGACTCTTACAACTACGACTTCAATCCAAACGACTACGTCTTCGAAAAGAGCACGTCGGAAAAAGAGGGCGAAAAAATGGTCAAAGAGGGCAAAAACTGTCAACAATCAACCAAAGATGGTATGACGTGCACGGTATGCGTCAACCCAGAAGGAGGCAACTTTGAACAATGCTCGTACGCCGTGGAACCGAAAGAAAAAAAATACGCTTACGTGAAAGAAAGCAAATTCGACGGCAACGGAAAACCTGTGGTCAAAGAACGACTGGCAACAACGGACGGACAGAATCCCCACACCCAAGCAGCCACCAAACAAATTGTAACGAATCAACCAGCACCAACTGAACAACAAAAACCTGCACAAACGGCAAGTGCCGGTTTTCAAATGAGAAACGTTCCGTCCCCGTTCGTGAAACAACAACCCCAACCAGCCGCAGCAGCTCCCCAGCCAGCCCTCCTCCTCCGTTCCGCTCCGGCATCTCCAACCATTGCTGGAGCTGCAACTGCACCAGTGCCCAGCATGGTTGCAATGGCCAGCGATCCAGATGCTGAATCCATCATAGACCAAGAACACAAAGCCTTGGTAGGCAGAGGTAAAGGCAAAGACTTCGACGACACCAAAGACGAGCATCCGTACGAAGCCTACGAATCTGCAACGGACGAAGAGGCAGTGAGTGCTGAAGAACTTGATGACGAAGACGTCAGTACAGCTGTCAGTAAGGAAAAAACCAGGTCGGACGATGATGAGTACCACTTCAATTTCGGAGATGTTTACAAACCAGACGCCCAAACGATCGAGAAAAGCGTTGCCCCGGCCAAAGGTCAGCCAGGAGATTATTTCCACACGGACGAATCGAAAAAGGACGTTGAAAAGGTGTTTGCAGAATTCATCAAGAAAGATCGCTCCAATTGCAAGCAAGTGGCCAAAAAGGGTATGACCTGCTACCTCTGTTTAGACAGCAAGGGCATACAGAACGAAGAATGCATGTACGTTTCGGAATCCCAACCAAAGAACACCCTCATGGCTTACCACGAAATGCAGCACACCAACCAGAAACCGGGTGTGGTCCCAGCTCCGACTGTAGAATCCAAAGCAGAAGTACAAATGATGCCTCAGTCCACTGCTGCAACCGCTGTCCAGCAACAGCAGCAACAACCCCAAGCAGCAGCATCCAGCTTAGTGGAAACTGTAATCAAATACGTTCCAACCCCCGCTTCCGAAACTAAGCCAATACCAATCAAGAGAAGTATAGAAAGGAAATCGAAAACTCCTAAAAAATACCATTCCGACGTGGCAGCCGCTGCAAGTGAAAAAGACGAAGAAGAAGCTGAAGAATCCGAAGAGCGTGACGATGACGAAAGAATGGACTCTTCGGAGAAAGACGATCCAGAAGTAGAAGAAAGGCAGAAATTGAAAAAGAATCCAAACGATCCCGAACCCCAGTTCGACATGCACGATGAAGAGGGACTATTCAAAGAAGAAACTAGACCAGTTTATAGTAAGGCTCTGGGATATTCGTTACCAAGATTCATGTTGGAACGATCTGAACATGAAGAATCATACGACGAATTTGTAAGAGGACGCAATAAGAACAGGGACTAAATTAATATTGAATTGTTAATTTAAGTTTAATATACATAAAAACATACATTTATGCGGGAACAAAACTCGTCGTTATTATGTGAAATCCTGTAAAAGTGAGTTAACACAAATCGAAACTGAGACACTGAACGTTTTAGATCTAACAAACCAAAACAAAAAGCAAAAACGTATACTACATCAGACAATGAGACAATTGACTGTAATTTTAATCTATTGTTGTTAATACTTTATAAGGAATGTTGTTAACCAAATAAAACTTTCATAAAAAAAAAACCGAAACGTTTTTGTTAAGTTACAGTGGCAATGCAAGAATTCGAATAGCCTAGAAAGGGTAAAAACAACTCCAGTTTGTACTTCATGCACGATTGCCATTCGAGTTTTTCTTCGTTATCTTCGATTGCCACAATTTAGAAATCAGTCGTTATTAGTTGGTGATTGATATTACTGCCACCATTGATTTCTTACGTAATTTCTCAACTTTTTGTTTTTGTTTAACTACTTTGTACAAGTGAAAACGAAATTGTTTCAACATTAATAAATTTCACCTTAGGTGAAATACCTACAAACACCTGTACATATAAAACGAGCGGTTCCGCAAGTAGTTGACTTTCCACCGATTAATTAATTTATTTTTGAATTTTCGAAATTTGATCATACTACGAAATGGCCAGCAAACAATATTGGTGCCAATCGCACTAGAATAATTACGAAGTAACCAATTTCATAATACATGTTGTTATGTATGAAACGAAATGAGTATTTACCTAATACATATATACATGCAATGAAAATCGCAAGTGCAGCTAAGAATAAAATGTACAGTAAAATACAAAGGACTTACCCTTTTTCTCGCACATGAAGATGTTTAATAATATACACCAATTTTACACTACATAACCAATCCTACCGTACGCTAACTCGTTTATTAACTGGCACATCTTCCAGAAATTGTTTTATTCAGTAAACAACTCAAAAAACTCATGTAAGATGACCTTATCTTGACCTCCACTAATTAAATAACAAAAATATTACAATACAAACTGAATATCCTGTATGAAAACCTGTCTATAATAAAACACTAGTTTTAATTACAAGCAAAAAAGTTACGCTTATAAAAAAATGTGTAATAATACTCTTAAAACTCTTTACCTAATGTAATTAATATTTTAAATTTAAATTTTCCGAATAGTCCCGAAGCTAATCGAGTATTTACGAAACTTGACAACTATAGAAAAAGAAACATAACCTAAGAAAATATAATCATAGACCAAATAACCCTACTTTTCGGTCCTGTTTTCAAGAATTTTAATTAGTCGTTTATTTTAATTAAAATGCCCCAGGGTAGAAGGAAAACTCCTTTTAGTGGAAGAAAAAAAAGGGAACAATTAAAAGCTAAAAAGCTAGCGAAACTAGAAAAAGACGGTAAGTTGAGTTGTGTGGGTTTACAAGTTGTATGTTTAAGCTGCCTAATATTATACTTTTGCTTTTATATTTCTTCCAAAGATGATACAGACGAAGAAGAATATAATCACGCTACCCAGAAGATAAATTACCAAGCTGGAGGAGCTACAAGAAGTGACACTAATCGATATGCTCTAGAATTTTTCAAAGAGGCCAATGAAGAAATTAAGCTTCGAAAAGAAGAAGCAAGAAGATCTCTAGAGAAAGTTCCTGAAGAACAACTTGAAATCGATATCGATAACTATTTCCCCAAAGGATTAGATTTTCCAAAGCGGCCTCCATGGTCATATGAATTAGCAAAAGAGGTGTTAGATACTAGAGAAAACAGATATTTTACTGTAAGTAAGATTTAATATTTAAGGCAAGAACTATATTTAATATTTTCATTTGCTCAGGAATATGTTAACACATTGCAAAATAAATTTGGCCCAAAAGAGCTAAGTTACTTTGAATTAAACTTGGAAACTTGGAGACAACTTTGGAGAGTTTTAGAAATGTCCGATATTGTTTTGGTTATAGTAGACATCAGATTTGCTGTAAGTTTATACGATTTTCAAACTACTCTGACTGTATGGATAACAAATTTGTTTTAGGCACTAATGTTTCCACCTTCACTTTATGATTACGTATCAAATACTCTACATAAAGACATCATAGTTGTACTAAATAAGATAGATTTGGCACCTGCACCACTTGTGGCAGCTTGGAAATACTATTTTACAGAAAAATTTCCCCATTTACACATTATTATGTTTACCTCTATGCCAGGATATAATTTAATTGGCACATCTTCGGATAAAGGGGGTAAATAGAATAATCTATGATAATGAATTATTTTCTTTTAATTTTTGGCAATTATTAAAGGTTTGCAAGTTCGTAGACGTAGAGGGAAAATACGAATGGCAGCAGAAGGCACGCAAATGTTATTTGAAACATGTAAAAAAATTGTTGGCGAAGATGTGGACTTGACTTCATGGCAACAAAAAATTAAAGAAGAAATGAATCAGGAAAATAATGAAGAAGAGGATAAAATAGAAGTTGGAGAAACCATTGAGTTAAAAAAAGTCGACACAAGCTATTTTGAACATGAAAAATACAAAAATAGTATTTTAACGATTGGCTGTATAGGACAACCTAACGTAGGAAAGTCATCATTAATGAATGCCATAATGGGAAAGAAAGTTGTAAGCGTTTCAAAGACTCCTGGTCACACAAAACATTTTCAGACAATATTTTTAACGCCCAATGTTCGTTTGTGTGATTGTCCTGGTCTAGTTTTCCCTTCAAAGGTGCCAAAGCCTTTGCAAGTGTTAATGGGAAGTTTCCCTATAGCCCAACTAAGAGAACCATATACATCTGTAAAATTTTTGGGTGATTAATCCTATTCCAATTCCCATTGAAACGTAAAATTTATTATTTTCTTTGTTCTAGCGGAACGTTTAGACCTTCCAAAATTGTTAAGGATAGACCATCCTGAGAATGACGACACCTGGTCAGCAATGGATGTGTGTGATGGATGGGCAAAGAAAAGAGGCTTTTTTACTGCCAAGGCGGCAAGATTGGATACTTACAGGGCCGCTAATAATTTATTAAGAATGGCATTGGATGGCAAAATATGTTTATGTCTAAGGCCCAAAAATTACTCAAAAAGGAAGGGTGAGAATAATAGAATTTATCATCAATGTGGGACCATAAAAAAGAGTCTCAAAGAATATTGAAATGCCATAATCCCTAAAGAACCCCTAAAATCCTTTTAGTTTTCTATGCTCTACACAAATTTAGTTCATATTTAAGTTAAAATTAAGTTATATTTTTCGAAGCTGACTCCTTTACATCCCCAAATGAAATAGTAGGGCTTATTTTTCCAGTTTTGCAAGTCAGTTGAATCCCTAATTATCATAATTATTCTCTAAACCTGCAAGTTTAATTTCTAAATTGTTTTAAGATTATTGGGCATCACATCCTGATGTCCAAACTATCAAATGGATTCAAAGCAGGACTCAAGAGAGTGAGACTCCAGAAATATCAGAAGTAGTGAGTCAATCAGATGATTCTGACGATGACGCTAAGTCCACCAAAGGAGAAACATTCAAAGAGTTCAAAAATTATAATAAAAAATCAGAAGATAATACCGATAGTGATGATGAAGGTGAAGAAACTGGTGATGATTCTGATGATGTTACAATGAAATCCAACAAGTTTTCAGTATTACAAGATCTTTAATCAGTAAGTTTGTTAATGTCATGTCTATAATTAAATGTATAAGAGGATGTAATTTGTTTCATGCAGTTGAATTAATGTGTTATTTTTGCCAAACGTTACAGTTTATTAAAATTAACATTACAATTACGTTATTAGTTTTATTTGTTTAATAATTACCAATTTTTTACCTCAATCAAATTAATTTAAGTATAAATCGAACAAATGAAGAATAAGCATTTAATCCAAAATACAGGATATTTAAAAAATCAAAAGGTATTTAATTTCATTTCTTTTTGAATGGGATGACATTAAAAAAATCACACTGTAACATAACAATAACTAAACACAAAGGGGTGTATAAATACTCAATTTTTGTCTATACTCGTGCTACAAAAATGTGAACAAAAATATTAAAATGCGTTACTTTATAAAAAATGACCAATATGTTACTTTTGTGTTTTGTTTCAATTTACTTCTTTTTCTTTTTCGATGATTTCTTTTTATCGTCCGGTATTAAATCAGGGTCAACTGAGCACAAATCATATAACTGTTTACTCTTTTTCTTAATTTCAAGTCTCGAGAGAACATTGGGATCTTCCATAACAAAGCCACCAAGCAATGCTACAGAGAGAATATAAAAAATTCTTCACTCAGTTAAATCTTTCGTCTAAACTAATATGTGTTGTTTAAAATAGAATAAAATTAATAAAGAACTTGGTTATTAAAAAGGCCAACATATTTTAAAGACTGCTTTCAGACCATATTCGGTGATATTATTAAATTAAGGAAGTACTTACAGTCTTCAGTATCTTCTTCTCTGCTAAAGAGCGATTTGGGATACCTATTAATTCCTTCAAACAGTTTATAAGCTTGCTCCTTTTGTTCTTGTGTTAATTCGAATCCAGCAATATAATTGATTACTTTCGTTAATCGCTTTTCAATTGCTTCAATTATGGTGAGCGCTATAAAAAGGTTTAATTAGTATAGAGTGCAAGTATTAACACCGGTGTTTTGCTTACCATTTGTATAATCTTGTTCAGCAGCTTGTTGGGGTTTTGACGCTCTTTCGTCTTGAACTACGACCCCTTTGCCTTTGCCTTTGGGCTCGTCATAATTTATAATCAAGGTGAACACCCAAATGGCAAGCAAAGCTGTTCGGACCATCGCCAAAAGTTTGTATCTATGCATGCAAACTTCATCTACCTCTTTTTTTCTAGTTTCTTGCTCTGCGATTTTGGTCAAAAGTTCCTTCTTTTGGGCCTTATACCTTAAAATAATTTTGAATAGTATGGCGGTCTTTTATTAATAGAAAGGTTTAATAACTTACTCAAGGGTGGTTTCGACCATTGAGTTGACCATGACGCTATGCATTAAAGCTGCGTGGTTTTTCTTCTTTAATAAAGTATCTCTGTACTCGGTCATAGTTGCTAACAGTTCTTGCAACCTGTTTTTCTGGCGATCTTGTTCTAAAATACTTGAAAAATAATAGTTATATATTAAACAGAAATAAAAAATAATAAAATAATTATTACCATGGTAGTAATGCTTCGAAATTAGGTACAGCAAAACTATTTTTCAAAACTGTTAAAACACCTTCCAGGTACTCTATATCATCCTTTAATGCTATATCACTATAAGTTTTTTCCAATAACACTCTTCCTAGGTTTATATCACTCTAGAAATAAAACTGTTTAATCTGTAAACACGTAATGGATAAAAAAATAAAAACGACGAGAAGTAAGGGCGCTGTGGGAGTCAATAAAGAAAAATTAATATAGGACTGTATGATAATGGATAAAAGAAATACACTTACATCTCTTCTTAAAAAGAACCTCATATTTTCCGAAACACTATGCACCCTGTTACGCAACTCTTGCAAATTATTTTCACGTTCTTTCATATCGCGTTTTACCAATTTTTCCAAATTGTTAAACTCTTCAATTCTATCATCCAAGTATTCGGTAGCTAATTGACCCAACTGGGTTGCCCCCAGCATACATTTGCTTTGGTTACACGCGTCTATTTTGATTGCATTTAAAACTGCATCAAAATATAATGCATCCTAAATGTAAAAATCAGTAGCCATCGATTAATAAAAGCAATTTTTGATATCTAAAGAAATAAGTGGCATTTACCTGTTTCAAAATATTTAGGATTTTCTTATAAGTGTGACGCACTGATAATGCAGCCTCCCGTTTTAAAACAGCGTCTTGTACTTGTCCTGTTACTATTTCAATCACTTTTTCTACTGGAAGTACTAAGCAATCGTCTGACTTTTTGTTGTCTTCTAATTGAGCTTGTTCAAGCTAATAAAAGAATTAAATAACATAAAAATATGAAAAGAAATGATACACATTGAAAAACATTTAAATTGGCATATATAACTTAGCAAACATAAAAGAACGCATTTGATTTTTTTTATTGATAAAATCGTATGCCTTACAAAGTTATGTAGTTTTTTTTTATCTTCTTTTTCGTAGAGTTTTCCAATTTTCTGTAAAGGCATTTTATGTTTCTACAAAGATTATTTTAATACCTTGAGGGCAATTAGCT
The DNA here is from genome assembly GCF_000699045.2 of Agrilus planipennis. NCBI lineage: Eukaryota > Metazoa > Arthropoda > Insecta > Coleoptera > Buprestidae > Agrilus > Agrilus planipennis. Next base: position 112,889 of record NW_020438990.1, on the reverse strand, counting down.
GATCAGTTCTCTGACTCATATGGTAATTAAGACGATCCAGCTGTTTCCTTTTATTAAAATTTTCTTGGTGGAGACACTCCACCACTTTCTAAAATTATGTTATTGTTTTTATATAACCACTAAGAAAACGGAAAATAATCATACCAGGGGGTGCATATCTTGATAAGCAAGTTGCATGGCCCTATTTTCCTGTAAAGTTGTTCGAAGCATCTGCCTATCACCTCGAATTGCATTATCCAAATCGTGACGTTGCCTTTCTATTTCTTTTTGCAAATTTTTTAATTCCTTTTTCTGTTTTTTTCTTGCTACTGCACTATCAGCTTCCAATATTTTTCTGTCACGTCCTGAAAAATAAATTTTTATATGTCTATAAGGACACTCAAACCTTTGGAAGTTTAACAAATTTCGAAAAACTTTCTTATAAACAAAAAAAAATTAATAAAGATACGAAAGATTACATTCTTACTAAATAGGGTAACCATCCCCTTATACTGGGTAATTTTATCCTTTGTCATCCATCTTTCGTCTTGTATACCGTGCACCCTCACAGCCAAAGCTCCTAACATATTCATGTTGGCTGACGATGTTTTTTTTTACAAAATATAAAAGAAATTTGTCGGTGTTTTTTGAAGTTTAAAAACGCTACTGTTTGAAAAAGAGCGTAAAAAAATTAAAAACGATATAACACCAATGTGTGATTACGATTTGACGTTTAAGTCACCGCACGTTGAGGCCTCCTTCGTTTTTATTATTTATATCGTACACCTGTAATAAATAGAAACAATTTTAATTAATTAATAAATAAAAATAAAAAATGATATGTACATTATTTTTTTTATAGCAACACAGCTGCTCAAAGAGGAATTACAACAAACCAATAGTTAATTTTTGAGTTATTTATAATAATATAT
>NW_020438990.1:106736-111816 GCF_000699045.2 Agrilus planipennis | reverse complement strand
TAAAAACTTCAAAGAATATTAAATTTTATAAAAGCTACTCTCTTATTTGACTTTAATTTTTACAATATTTTGTATTTTAACAGATTACAGTTTAAATTTATTTCAAACGAACAAATTAATTAAGTCCATCTCTACAAGCAAAGAAATTCTGTAATATTTACGTTATTTAGAAAAGCAATTAAAGAATACACAATTTATGAATTTATGTGTGTACAGATCTTAGAGAAATGAAAAATAGTTTTTAGGTATTTATTTCTTCAAAGGAAAACAGCAATAAGTAAACAAAAATTTATTAAAATAAAACTACGCCTTTTCATTTATATAACGCTCAACAAAAGAATTTAAATCATTATACTTTAATACTATCTCACCTAAAAGATCTTCACTTTTTGCAAACGGTTTAAGGATCTGCTTGATATGATGTTGAGATCTAGTGCTATCGATTATTTCTTTCAGATATTCATTTCTAATACTCAATCTGAAAGACAAAAGTAAATTTCACTTATTATCTACTTATGTACTTAATAGCAATTCGTATTTTTATAGGTTGCAGACAAATATACCATATATTAAATCATCATTAAAAGAGTACGAAAGAATCGGTATTTTATACTTACATTCGAAGAATAATTATTCCAATTATATTCCAGATAATAGGTTTAAACACCACATTATTAGCTCGCAATTTAAATGTTTTTACAAGACCACTTATATCTGATTGTATATTATAAATCGAAAAATGAAGCAGTTCCGCAAAGTTCTGTAAGCTAAAAAAATAAGACGGACAATTTATAAGAAGTTTTAATTAAACATAAAAGTCTTATTGAAAGACTTACACTTTGTTGAGGGAATTAAGGAATACTTTCCTCCTTAAAGCATTCTGTGAATTAATGTCTGCTAGAGGCAACACAGCAGGTGGTCCTTCTTCCAAATTTTCGTCCTCTTTAGTGTCTATCTTCCCTTCTTTCTGCATTTTTTTACTAACAGACAATCTCTTATCATTGCCATCTTCCTCCTCAACTTCATATGGAAGCCCTTGCAAAAAAGATCTGACCTTTAAGTCCATAGTTTCACCTTCTTGTTTTAATTTCTCATAATCAGGTAGTGGTTTCAGTTCTCTACCAATTACCATCTCATCGAATTTATTGTCTGCTAATTCATTAACGTTTAAGTTTCTGCAAAGTTGTACATATTTTTGTTGCTGTTTTGTTTTGTCTTCGGCAAGTCTAAGAGAGTCCAATAATGTGCTCAGATGTTCTTCATGGAGCACTTGCCTCAGTTTGTCTTCGCCATGAAGAAAAATAAACGTCTCAATTGTAGCCCAATCGAGAAAGCATTTAGTAATATGTTCTATAACGTTATTTATGCTTTTACTTATATTGTTTGTATCACATAAAGATGGATTGGCTGACTTCTCCATCTTACGCTTTTCTGAAAATTTGCTTATTTTTCTCAAAGGGGTTTTATTTTTTTTCAATTCTATTTCAAAAGGCTTTTCGTCCTCGTTTTTTCTTTTTCTTTCTGTTTCTTCGTCTTTATCTTTGTTAATTTTTTGATATAATGTTTCTGGTTCTAATTCAGCAATAGTGGACATTCTTGAAGCACCGGGCAGGTATTTTGTGTTTCTCTGAACAGCAACTGACTTTTCAACTTCATATTCTGTTAATTCATCTAAAGAAGCCTTTGTAAAAGATGTAACGGATGTAAATTGAATGTCCTCAACAGGTTTTGCTATCCCCTGGTCGATTTCTTCACCTGGTAATCCGCTACATAAATTAAATAAAATAATGTTTATAAGTGATAAAGTTATTAGTTGGATACAAGTTAACACTATTAATTACATATATATTTAAATTAAATATTATACAGTCCATAATGTGAGGCTTACCTATTTCCAAAAGGCAGAAGATTAAAGTCAGGCAGATTATCATAAGATCGTAGCCACAAAGGACTTACTTCAATTTGTTTTTTAATGTGTAAACTTGCCTTATAACAAAAATTGCTACAATAATTCTACAACGGTAACATTTAAAAGTGTGCTATAGTATAAGTAGTTATTAACTTACTTTTCTGTCTGTTATATCATACACTTTATTGGCTTTGAATGAAATGTGAAACTGTTTTTTAGGCATTTCTGGTATTTTTTCAGAACATATAGCATATCCACAGACCTTATTTAATGCCCTTTCTTCCACAATATCCTGATAATAATCTTGATTTATATAAAGCAACTGCAATATGAAATAAAAAAAATGTATGATAATTACATATTTATATAATAAATACTAACACAATGGAGAAACGTTTCTATTCTTAGTCTTCCTTCAATCATAAATTCCACAATTTTCATAGCTCTTGTCTCAGACTCCTTCTTTTTTTGTAGTGTTATTAGAGTACTTTTTCTACATTCCAATGAAAAAATTAATTAAACTAGGAATAAACTGAATACTACAATGCACTTACATTTTTTCTCGCTGGTCAATTTGCTCGTTTTTCCTAACATTTTGTGATAAACGAAGGTAGTCCTCAAGGGAATCTTCCATGTTAACAGTTTACGAAATCACAAATTCGTTGCAAAAATAATAAGTTTATAGGCGATAATATACATATAAATAACAATAAGTTTTTTACATAATTTTAAAGCTTAACACTTTTTATTTGTTAATATTATGCATATAGAGCTTAACGAAAAACGCCATCGTTTTAAAGGTTATGTTCACTTTGACATTTATTTGTATTTCATGGAATTTTCATATTTTTATGGAATTTGAATAAGGTGGATGACGCATCCTTATCCATAATTCACTATTCATATTAACCGATAAACGTCAAGGCACAAGGTGTGGTAAATGTTTTTTAGTTAAAATTGTTATTTTATATTAAATTTAATTAGAAAAGCATGATCGGAAGACTTCCAGCTTGTGTTATTGATGTTGGAACGGGGTAAGTACGATATCCTTTCGTATTATCACTAGTAATATGCACTCTCAACACTAGGTACACTAAGCTCGGCTTTGCCTCAAATAAGGAGCCTCAATGTATAATTCCGTCAGCAATTGCTATTAAAGAGACTGCTAAAGTCGGCGACCAGTCGTCTAGGAGATTAGCTAAGGGTGTAGAAGATTTAGACTTTTTTATAGGTGATGAAGCTTTTGATGCAACAGGATATGCTATTAAAGTAAGTATTATGACGACACTGAATTGTTTTAACATTATATAAACAAATTAAATTGGTATAAGCTGCTACAATAAGTATGTTTTAGTATCCTGTTAGACATGGCTTGGTTGAAGATTGGGATTTAATGGAACGTTTCTTGGAACAATGCATATTCAAATATTTGAGAGCTGAGCCTGAAGACCATCATTTCCTTTTGACTGAACCACCCCTTAATACTCCAGAGAACCGGGAGTACACGGCGGAAATTATGTTTGAATCATTTAATGTGCCAGGACTTTACATTGCAGTTCAAGCTGTGCTTGCTCTTGCTGCCAGTTGGATCTCACGCTCACCTAGGACGTTCACCGGCATCGTGGTGGACAGTGGAGACGGAGTCACTCACGTTATTCCAGTAGTAAGTCACCAAGACCTACTTTTTTTATGGAATATTAAATTTTTGTTGTTTAATAGGCAGATGGATATGTAATAGGTAGCTGTATCAAGCACATCCCAATAGCAGGTCGTAATATTACCTATTTTATCCAGTCACTTTTGAGAGAAAGAGAGGTAGGCATACCCCCAGAACAGTCCCTCGAAACTGCAAAAGCTATCAAAGAGAGATATTGTTACATTAGTCCAGACATAGCAAAAGAATTCTCTAAATACGACGAAAATCCTAGCAAATGGATAAAACAGTATGAAAGTATTAACTCAATTACCAGAGAACCCTTCACGGTTGACGTCGGTTATGAACGGTTCCTGGGACCAGAAATATTCTTTCATCCAGAGTTTGCCAATCCTGACTTCACCACTCCTCTTTCCCAAATCGTGGACGATGTTATTCAGAAATGCCCTATTGATGTTAGAAGACCCTTGTATAATAACATTGTGCTATCTGGAGGCTCTACAATGTTCAAAGATTTCGGAAGAAGACTGCAGAGAGACATTAAACGTTCTGTTGATTTAAGGCTTAAGTTGAGCGAGAGTTTGGGAGGTGGACAAATTAAGGTAAATATTTTATACGAGAAAAAGCAAAAATTAAATTAATTTTATTTAAAACTATTTTTCAGCCAACGCCAATAGATGTAAAAGTGGTTTCACATAATTTGCAACGATATGCTGTTTGGTTTGGAGGAAGTATGTTGGCATCTACGGTAAGAATTATTGGTTCAGTTAGTTTAATTTGTTTTTTAATCGGCTTAAATGCCCCTCAATAATTTGTTTATATTCTGTTTCAGCCTGAATTTTACCAAGTGTGCCACACCAAAGCATCTTATGAAGAATATGGTCCAAGCATCTGTAGGCACAACCCAGTATTTGGTACAATGACTTAAAAAAGTGTTATTTTATGTCGTATTGTAATATAAAATTCCTCATACGGTGAAGAATTACTGTAAGGTTTTAATTTTATTTAATACATTCATACATATTGCTGTATTTTTTGTATTATTTCACTTAATTTTTTTGGAAAATAAAGTTGTATACATAATCATCTAGATATAATAAAAATAATATAATTAAATCGATTTTCGTTTAATTTCCGGCTTGTATTATTATTGCAAGCAAAAAACTTGTGCTATATTAAAAAAAATCATTTTTATTTATTTAATAGAAGATCGAAAAGTTTTTAATAAAAAAGTACCAAAAAAGAAATAAAAAATATGTACACATTTATAATTTCTTATATTTGTCTTCAAACACCCTGTATCTGCACTATTTTTTTATAGGTATGGAATGAAACAATTATTGACTGGCGTTTAAATTCTAGAATAATAACAATCATTTAATAATTTAATTAGGACGCAACAGGGGACAACAAAAAAACGAATTTTGATTTTCTTTTAATTATTTCTATTATATAAAGAGCACTTTTCTTAATTTTAGCATGATATCATTTCTCTACTGGCAACAACAAAGTGGAAG
>NW_020438990.1:75944-106022 GCF_000699045.2 Agrilus planipennis | reverse complement strand
AATTAATTAAAATAATAATAAAAATTGCACATCTGAATTGGATCAGATTACGTTTATATTATTTCTTTTTCTTATTATTATTTTAATTAATAAAGAATTGGCAACGTATCTCTTTATTTCCGCCTTCATTTGACTCCTCAACGACGTCCAAAAGGTGCTCCGAATAATAATGAGGAGTACTCAAATAATCAATCATTCTCCTCGGTAAAGGTAACGTTGAAATTAAATCCTTTCTTACGTATTTTAATATGACAAACCTATTAATAAAAAATTAAATTATCACATTATTAAAACTAAGATGACATGTAATTAAAATTTAATTTACTATTGTCTAATTATACACATTATAAATTTTTTATTGGAAATTACAGGTAAATTTTGAAAAATACGTAACGTGTGTTGCCTATACAGACTGAATGTTTTAACGTTCTCCCTACAAAATCATAATAGTAAAAGTTTCCTACCTGCAAATGTGCTGTAGACTTTGAATTTGCTTAAACCTAGAGACAGGATGAAGGAGCTGCACCCTCACGGGACCAATTACAGGGCCCCGACGAATAAAAAACAAATATCGACCGCTACGTGAATGTTCAACAGCATTTTCGATAAACTCGACAATCGTTTGTGACTTGAACTTTGTACAATTTCCAAAACTGAAGTTACCTTTAACAAACAAAAAAGCAAATAAATGAATAGATTCTTCCTGGAGCTAATGGAAGTTCATTAGATCGTATCGTATATAGAGCACTAGTTAAACTTCCACAAACAATTAGTGTATCTGGCGAAACAACCGTCAAGACAATAACAGTGTGTGGAAGTTTAATTAGCGTTTTATTTATACATGCAGTAAAAATGTCATATTCACCTTGATCATGTTCAATTCGTACATGCCTCACGGAATTATTCAGTTTGAATGTGAGGGAAAAAATGTAATGGTCATCGCTGCTGTCCCTCACAATAAACGAACCGTCAGGTTCGTTTGATAAAATTTTTTCGGCAGCTTCGCTCGACAAAGGGCCCCAGTACCATCCATACTAAAAACAAAAAGAATAAATTATTTCGTTATTTATTATTGACGCTCTTTTGGTTCTGGTTTAACAATAAGAGTATATGTAAATTTCTTACTCGGTTATACCCTTTTCATGTCATTTTATGATATTTTTTCATACCAATAGTACCTTTAATACAAATATTTTCATGATTACTCACATCTTTCACTTTCTGTATGCTGGTAGCAAAATCCAAGATCTTGCTCTCCACGTTCTTGGATGGCAAAGGGGGCAACGCTCTATTGGTGATTGCTTTATTGGCGTCCCCCTCGATCATCAAAAGACTCTCGCTGTATTGTTCTTGAGACGTCTTTTTCCTTTCGTTGTTCGAATTAAAACCGAACCTTTTGAACTTGAATATGTTGCACAACGTTTTAAACGAAAACCCCCTTACCGACCTTTTCTTTTCGATGTTCTCGATTCTATTACCCTTCTCGGTTTCTTTCCTGCATTTGCCTTTGTTCTTTACGTTATTCAAAAAATTATGATTGAAAGGCAACACTGGGTCGGATTTTTCTGTGTTGGTTGTTTCATCAAACAAAGACAGTCTCTTAGCACCGTTTTTACGAGTTATTTGACCACTTTTCGATAAATTCTCTTTTCCCCTGTACACAGAAGATTCGGACGAACTGGAGTAAAGAGTTTGAAGGAAATGTCTGACCTCTTGCAAGGTCATGTGTATCGGTTCGCCCTGACCTGTTGCTGAAGTTCCTGCGACGCTGTGTCTTTTCGAAATGTCTCTTTCTTCGACTTCCGGTTCCCTATAATCGTTTTCAATGCATCTTTTACCAGAACAGTTCTTCGACATTTTTGTATTTATCATTTCGTTGCAGCAGGACGAAGTGTTTCGTCGTCTCTTTTTTTGCTGGAAATTCCTTTTGTATTTTGGCTTGACAACGTCTACTGGTAGTGCATACATGTCACTGTCAAAGGGAACGTTGTACAAATCGCTTATAGTGTTTGATAAAAGGGTGTCATGGGAAACTGCTTGCGTTATAAACGTGGAATCATCAGCTTTTTGGGCAACAGGTACAGAAAGTGAATTGTGTGAGCTTGAGAACCGGGACAGACGAAGGGAATTTCGTGAACTCGGAGGACTTCCGTACGGTAAACAATCAGACTTCCAATATTTCTGAGAAGGAACAGTCACTGAGTGTATCGTTATGTTGTTATTGTTATAATTACAACTTTTGTAACTTATTATTGAACTATCAAAGCACATGCCTATTGCTTCGTTAAGTATTTGATAAGACAATTTACTAGCAAACGAGTCGAATAATAATATTTCCGGTTTATCTTGGAACTCTGGCGGAGGTTCGATTGGAATATGCTTGCATTTAGACAAATCAATCCACTGGGGACCCTTTTTCAATGTATTGAAGTTTTCTCCACCCATTATGTCGGACATACCGTCCAAGGAATCAGATGGAGAAAATGATTTATCATCACAATCGCTATAATGCATCTAAAAAAATAATTCCTTTCAATGCAGCATATTATTATAACCACCACCGTTTCATTACTAACAAACTGTTATAATAGTATTACTGTATATTAAATAAACAGATTTCTGAAGCGGAAACTTGATAATAATAGTAATGAAAAGAGAATATAAATATTAATTAAAAATAAGTGCAACATTAGTGAAATAACGAACTAATAGAAAATCCACTCGAATACAGAATTTTGATTGTTATAGGACAAAAAAGTAATATATAATAAATCAATGTTACCTAAAGTTTATTTTTAAATGAGTCAATTGTTATAGATACTTTTTTAAAAGACACTAAGTTAGTGGTTATAATGTTTAAATAATATCAGATTATAAACTTGTTGCCTTTACAGTAAATGTGCAATTAATATACATAGTCAAACAAATTCCACCAAAATCATGTTACTTAAGCCAAAAATTAATAATTTGTTTATGAATAAACTACTAGAGTTATAAATATACCTCATTCTCATGTCGACCATAGCCACTTTGACTTTCCCCACTCATGCTACCACTTGAAATAGAACCATTTGTTAATAATAAACCACTGTCGTCACTCAAAATAAAAGCTTCAGACCAAGTAGTACTAGACGGTGGAGATTCCATTGTCACTTCATTGAATAGTTTGGATACTATTAAGACATCTCTGTGCTATATGTTTTGGTTATAAATATTAATGAATGAATGTTTCTGAGATTGCAGCAATAGCATTTTTTAATAAAGAAAATCACACTTTCCTCTACGAATGGAACACTTCAATATTTTGTTGGGTTTCACTCCACTATTTTACCTAAAATATATCGTAACCCATGTTGATTGCGAAATTTATTTTGTCAAAATTGTTATGAATATATAAATTGCCATTAAATATCCCTAAAAAAAACTTCAGTAGTTTGACATGTAAGGTGCGTTCCATCAAATAATTTACAACTCAGATGTCGGAATCACTTAAAAAGATATTTTTACAATTTAAAATTACTTTTTTCATAATAACGACTGCAAAAATTATTTTTAATAATAAATAAGTAACAATGTAAAGGAAAGTGAAGATAAAACTAATAAGTTCTTAATTTGGTTGGCAATTTATAGTCTATCGGTTTGGTGTGCTGATGAGATGAAATAAACCACGTTCCGCATGTGGCAGTTTCCATAAATTACTGACAAAGAACTTAATTCGTACTTAATATGGTGCTTTGGTACTCAACTCTGAAGGAAACTACCATTTAGGGGTTATTATACTTTATTAAATAATACAATTTCAATGTATTATTACATAATAAACAATAATAATCTAATCGATCAATTTAATTAGGTTAAATAGTTTGGTTCGTCATCTTCTGAGTCGTCGTTTTCATCGACATCGGCATCGTTTGGTACGTCCGGCAGTCGAAGGTTACTTAAAAGGTCACGAACTGCCCCGACAAGGGATGCTACACTTCTTCGAAGGTCTTCACCCTCGGTAGCGTTGTTCGCTTCCCTTTCCGGCAAAGCCCTAGCACCATCTTCGTCACCAGCTCTTTTTTTAAGAATCATTATATTAATACAATGCAATACAATGCTTTTGTCTTCTTATGTTAGATTTTAGTTAAATATAAGAAGAGATGTTTCCTTAGTGCTTACCCATCCTGAGGTAATGGCAACCTTGGAAAATCTTCAAAATTGGGAATAATCGATCGGAAAAACAAACCGATCGTACTTTGACTACTTGGTTTCGGTTTTAGTGATTTGCTATAAATATTTACAGAGTCTGGGGGTGGTAACGGGTCGAAACTTAATACGGGAGCCGTGAAATCCTTTAAAATACACAATATAAATAGTAGAAACTTAATATAATATATGATGGTGATCTTTTTAAAAAACTTAAAACTTTGAGCAGTCCTCAACTAAAATAATTAAAAAATACAAATACGAAAGATTACGTGAATACCTCCGCTAAGGGCGAAACTCCTTTAACATCAGACAAAATCACGTGACGACTTATACTCAAAGGCATCGGCCCTTGATACCGTTTCAACCTTTTTTGCTCGTAATCTTTCACAATTTTATCGCCCTTTGCAACCCTATCCAGTACTTCGTTCACGTTCCTCTCAAGCCACGGGAGTATTTCCGGTTCTTTCCATAAATGATAACTTCTATTTACATACAAATTGATCAACTGAGTTAAAGCTGCAGGTTGTCTGAAAAATAAAACAAGAGTATTCATTCTATTTCTAACATTATTATAGATAAAGAATAGGCATAATGAAAACCACCCTATTATAAATTTATATGAAAATGAGATTTACTTTGCTGTGTTACTGAAAAATTCCGACTTCTCTACACGACTATCGGGACAAATGGAACATTTATCCATCAGGGGCTTCAGAAGTCCTGGAAACATAATTAGAGCATCTTGTAGCAAACTATCGGCCTTTTTGGTATCGTCACCAGATGTGTGAAAAATGGCAATAGGGACCGAAAAAGCAAAATTGGGAAGCTGCGACAAATTTTTGGATGTTTCCCACTCTTCTGCAAAATCTATCAACCACTTGTATTCCTTAGCCCGCAAAGCGTAAAAATCGATTATTAATTTAACTGCCAGAGGATCTCCTTCCGGATCTAAAGACAAGAGAAGTTTGCATACTTCCAATGCGGTCCTGTAACAGGCCCGACCTCCAACGAACTGTAAATGTTTGAATAAAGTTATGAACATTGCCCTGAAAAAGAATAAGGTAAAAAGGCTATATTACTAAATAATTAAATAATTTTTTTTTCTACCTGTTCTCTTGCCTTTTGTAGTCCAGTCTACCATTGCCCTGAGCAATATTAAAGAAGGGATGAAATGCACATTCTAAGGCATACAGAGCCCTTTCTATTAAGTCAGCAGCCATTGCCAGATCCTCACTTAATCTACAGAGATCAGACAACTGTATCAGTGCATCTATGTGATAAGGATGTTCATTAATTATGGCCACCAAGTTGTCAGGGTTGAGACTCTCAACAGCCTCCAGAAATTTGTGCTGAATCTGCCTATAACTTTGGCTGTGTTCATAGGTGAAGTGATGAATTCCCTGTTTAGTCTCTAACAAAGCCATGGACAAACCATGTTTGCCAATGGGTGGCCAATTGTCTTTTGGAGACACTAACCATGAGGTGCGCAGATGACCGCGACCAACTCCGCCCCTATTTTTTCTTTTACTATGAAATATTTGATAAAATTGATAAATAGACATTAAACATGAAATAGAAGACATACTGTTCAGTTTGTATAATTTTTGAACCAAATATTCTCTTTAGTTCATTATTAGGATTTAAATGCTTATGTTGGATACTTAATATATTTTTCCTAATTAGTATATTCTTCTCCAATCTTGAATCACTGTTGTGTAATGAACCTGACATATAATTTTCTCCTAGCAATCTGTTTACCTCTCGAACAGACCTCTCAACCTCGTCCATCTGTTGTAAATATAGTTAATTCTAATTGTAAGTTAATATTTGCATTAATGTATGTAGCCTACTTAAACTAACATATTTAATAATATATGTAGCTAAAGGCTACATGTGTATGGGACCAATACTATAAAATTAATTCTATTTTAGTATAAAAGAAACATTTTTCTCACTTCTGTGTTATCTTCACTGCTTCGATGTGTAGCAGAATGTTTCCCTGATTTCTTCTTTTTCTTTTTTTTACGCCTTTTAGTAGACTCGTGAGTTTCATCCCCTTCATTAGCATTATTAGCTTCTGTTTCATTGTCATCCTCCTTAACTTCACTTTCTGATAATGATTGTTGATTTAACTACAACAGATGGTTCAACAGTTGTGTTTTTACAAAAGATAAGGTATATTACTAAATCGTATCTGTTGATATTAAACTGTTTACGTCGGGCTCCTCCAGCTACTGGTAAATCAGTATCTGGATCAGAAATTTCTTCAGGCAAGTCTTTGTCACCCTGCAATTTTCTTAAAACACGTGATGACATGGTGATTAAATATTTAAAAAATTAATTGGTTAATTAATTAAGCCTATATAAACATTATTATGGTGCAACTTCTGTTATTTTTCCACATAAAACATTACACATGTTAGAAATAATATATAACAGACAAATATTCCATTGAATTGACACTTACTTTTGACAAATACGCTGCCTGACAGATAACTTTAAAAACACTCTTGAAGTTGCCACAATGTACTATAGATATTTAACAAGTCCCAGATAGATATTAGATAGCTTATGTTTACTATTTTACTAATAACAATCTATGCTAATAACCATAGAATAACATCTATGTAACCTAAAAATAACGATTGGTATATATTATTAATAAATAATTATTTATATAAAAACGTTTTGGTTAATTTTGTTAATTTAATGGAATATGGTACTTATTAAAAAAATGTTTGTCAATGGTTAAGTGTATTGGTGGGTTTGTGAATATAACCTTAAATGTGTAAATATGAAAAGTTTTAAATAGTTGTGATTTTATGCTAATATAACACAGTTTAAAAAAGATGAACTCCAATTTTAACAGAAATAATACTTTCCAAAGTCGTTCCTACCACATGGATGGCTATTTAAAAAGGAAAAGGGAGGATGATAACGTAGATGTACAACCCTCAAGCAAACGAACCGAATATTCGGCGCCTCCGCAGAAGTTTTCAGTGAACAGTCGTTTACAACAATATCGTAATGAATTACAGTCTGTCCCTGATTCAAAATCCTTCAGACTACATCAAATAGCAATTCAAAATTCTCCATCTAAATCACGAAATAATGAGACATTCAGTGACTCTAAAAGACATCCTGTTTCTGGGTTAGAAAGTAGATTAAATAGTATTAGGAATAATAAAACAAATACTAATGCACGTCCTAACAATAACAGCTGCCACAATAAATTTGCATCTACCAGTGCAGAGTATCATGCGAAGCCACTTAAAGCCAATTTACCCGACACTTCAGTGGATTATAAACGTAAATGCATAGAATATTTGCAGTCCAATATTTCTATAGCAAGGCCACCTTCAGAGAGGTCAACTCCACTTCCAAGTTATGCATCTGATTTGTCTTCAAGTTCTAGCACATCTTATAATGCTCATCAGATTTCGCGTGTAGTGTCAGATATGGTACATGATAATCATTTCAATAAAAGTTTTCAGAAGGGCTGTGATAATAATACCCTTTCTTCTAATAATTCTTTAAATTGTTACTATATGCCAGAAGAAGGAGCCAACAGGCATGGAGAATCAACTGACCAAAACAGAAACTCAAATGATGATTTGTTTATGGATTGGACACCAATTGATGAAAAAATTGTCTTATCAAATGTAATATTTGTTTATTATACAGGATGTTGTCTATTACTGTTTACAATTGTTTTGATTTTTAGATTGAGAAAGTTCGGACCAGTATGCTACCAAATATCTTACCACAAACTGAATTCCAAAAAGAGGTACAAAACATTTCATCTGAGTTGATGCGAAATGACGGTGTCCTTAAAACTGTTTTTATTGTTATTGATACGAATATTTTCTTGTCGCACTTGGAAGTTATAAAAGAAATAATGGAAATAAAAATTAATGGTAATATCCTCAACTCTTTAAGTATTATAATTTTTTTTTTATTTTAAGTCAAAAAATTGAGTGGAGTACATTTTTAAGGTGTAGAAGTTCCCATAATGTTTTTACCTTGGATTGTAATTCAAGAATTAGACTATATAAAGGATGGAAAAAATGCCCATGAATTTTTACGAAAAAGAGCGCAAATTGCTATTAAATTCATAAATGCCTGCCTTCAATCTGATAAGAAGATCCTTCAAGGTATATATTTTATAANAAAGAAAGCTTGATGTCGATTCAACTACAGAATCTTCCAAACTGAAAAGAAAAAAATCAAAAAGTCAAAAAGCTAAACCCCTAGAAAATCAAAATGATTCAAACAATGAAGAGTGGAAACTAGAGAATAAGAAAAAATTGAAGGTTGCACAAGATGTCATCGGGTCAGATGAAGATGAAGAGAAGTCTCCAAAGAAAAAGAAGAAAGGGAAATCCAAGGAACATTGTGACGAGATTCGAGAACTATTGGATATTGAAAGTGAGCATGGTAGCAGTATAATTCCATTGGAATTACCAGAAAGTGGAACTCCAAAACCCAAAAAGAAGAAGAAACGTAAAAATGAAAAAAATGCTGAGAAATTCCCAAATGAGCAGACACTGGTTAACGTAATCGACCAGAACAATGATATAGAAGAAGAACCGCAAACTTCTGTTTCCAGTAAAAAAAGAAAACGGAAAAATAAACAAGTAGTCAAGAAAGCTGACTCTGATACTGTAAAACCTGATAAAAATCAAGTAAGAGAGCATGGTATAGTATCAGTTGAGTTTACAAACGACTCTGATTCGGATATCAGTATTTACACCGTGGATTATGAAAGCGACAATAATTCAAATTCAAATTTGAGCTTTTGTACCATAGCAGATACTGGAGTAGCTTGCAATATACAAGAAGACGACGATTCTTTCGACGAATTTAGAAGTATAAGTGACGTTGGGGAAGATATTGAAGTGGTGAATGTGAACCTGCTCCAAGAAAAGCACCCACTTAAAAGAACAGAAGGTCATCCCGAAAAGAAACAGTTCTCCGACTTTTGGGACAATAATATGAAAAAGTTTTATTGTGAAAGTTGGGGACACGAAAACTTTTCTGTTTCCGAATGCCAGAAGTTCATGTCAGATGATCCAAGTTTTTGGAAGATCCTTGATCGAGATAGATATTTGTGTTTTCAGCCTAGAGGCCCCCGATGCCGTTCATGCCGCCAATGGGGACACTTGACGTACCGTTGTCCCAACAAATCCAACTTTCTCGTGTGCAATTTATGCGGAGGTAAAGGTCATATGGAACCGAGGTGTCCAAATAAAATATGTACGTCGTGTGGTCAGCAAATGAACTATTTTACGACGTATTGCTCCAGGTGCAAAGGGTTTATGAATGTAATTTGCAACATTTGTAATATGAGGGGGCACCCAACGAAGATGTGTCCGGATTTGTGGCGCCGTTATCAGAAAAAACCGATAATTATTTTATAGGCACTTACTGATTGTGAATTAAAAAAAAAAGTAATTAATAAATTAAATGTGGTTATTAAGCCGAAAAAAACACGTTACCGTTTATGTAACCACAATCATTGCTCTTCTGTCACTCGTTTTCTTTTCTAACCTGTCTCACGTATTTTGTGTGTAGTGTGCAAATGATTTTTAAATACAGTTAATTGCAGTATTCTTTTTAGAAAAATATAATGCACCGTAAGCGTTAGTGGCCTTTTTATCAGTCGATTTTCTATTTTAGTTTCATTTTATTTAGTTATTAAAAACAAACAGAAATGAAGAAAAAAAATGGTATGATGTGTGAATTTCCTTTGTGGCCATTTATATTTAAAATCTTAATGGCTTTTCTAGGCCGACATTGAAAGTAACACAGAAATTGATATTGAAGACCTGGAAGCTCATTTATATGGTCAAATATATCATTCGACACTTTCAGAAGAGATTGACATGGAATCTCAGAATAGTTCCAGAGATTTTGAACTAAACAGATTAAATAGCAAAAAAAGTAACAGATATTACGAAAATCCAGACATCAATGTGGTCCCTCAACCTTATCAACCCAACAGATTTATTGATTTAAGTGTGTATCTCTTTATAATCCTTAAGTCTTTTTTTTATGTTGAAGTTTGCAGCACCTCTATGTAGTGTACATATTTTTTACTTATATAGAAAATTTTTCAGGAAATTCAAGCTCTGTTGATGATCAAACAGGTGGCATGCATAAAAAGTTTTACAATCATCAGAATAATTTGTACAACTACCAAAACCCACCTTACAATGAAACATATTCAAATACGTGTCAACAATTCATATTGCCAGGATCTCCTGGAATAAACAATATAGTAGTCATACCACCTGCTCCTACGCAATGCTTCTCAACTGCCTTTCATCCTCTCTTCAATAAATCCAATAAGAAAAAACGAGCCAAGCCAAAAAAGAAGCTTAAGCCAGAGAATCCAGCCCAAACCACTTTCAAAGAGCATAGGAAACAAAATAAAGTCCTTACTCCAATTACTGGACAGATACAGGCTAATAAAACTACCAATAACAATAACAATAAAACACAAAGTAACTCTAAAGTTGTAAGTTCCTTTTTTTTTTTTATTGTTGCTTATTAATTTGTTATTCTCATTTTAGAATGGTTCATCAAATCTTGATATTGTGGTTCTTAGTGATTCTAACGATTCTGATGTTGAAGAGGTGATTTTGGAAAAACCTATAATCTATATTAGTTCCAATGAAGATGATAATATAGAAGAATTTGGATTGCAAGAATGTAGCATGAAAGCAACAGAAAATGAAGAAGAAGCCCAGGAAAAGGAAGATAAAGGAACATGTAAAGGCATTCAAGTGAAAGCCGAAAATCAAGAAATGAAAAAAGCAGAAAAAAATGCCAATTCAGAAACAGATAATGAAGATGATGTCATAGTTCTAGTGGAAGAATCTGTGGAACAAGAAATAATAGAAGTTGAGGACACAAAAGATTCAAATTGCAGTGCAGATGTTACAATAACTATCGAAGAAAAATCTCAAATTGCAAGGATTGAAAATGAAGAAATTAACAATCCATTGGTGGATGTTACTAATGATTTTTTGGACGGTGTTCAATTGAGTCAACACTGTTTTAATTTCCAACTGCATGGCAGTGATTTCTACTGCTCCAAATCTACAAGTCAGTTAAAAAGCAATGTAAATAATGAAGCATATGAAACTGAAAGCAGCTGTAGTACAGTTGATATTCCTATTAAGAGCAATGCCATCAATGATATTGGGTTTGATGCACCGTCTAAAGAAGTATTTGATGAACCAAATTTAGAAAGTTTTGCCAATTTCATTACACCTAAAAGAAAGCTTGATGTCGATTCAACTACAGAATCTTCCAAACTGAAAAGAAAAAAATCAAAAAGTCAAAAAGCTAAACCCCTAGAAAATCAAAATGATTCAAACAATGAAGAGTGGAAACTAGAGAATAAGAAAAAATTGAAGGTTGCACAAGATGTCATCGGGTCAGATGAAGATGAAGAGAAGTCTCCAAAGAAAAAGAAGAAAGGGAAATCCAAGGAACATTGTGACGAGATTCGAGAACTATTGGATATTGAAAGTGAGCATGGTAGCAGTATAATTCCATTGGAATTACCAGAAAGTGGAACTCCAAAACCCAAAAAGAAGAAGAAACGTAAAAATGAAAAAAATGCTGAGAAATTCCCAAATGAGCAGACACTGGTTAACGTAATCGACCAGAACAATGATATAGAAGAAGAACCGCAAACTTCTGTTTCCAGTAAAAAAAGAAAACGGAAAAATAAACAAGTAGTCAAGAAAGCTGACTCTGATACTGTAAAACCTGATAAAAATCAAGTAAGAGAGCATGGTATAGTATCAGTTGAGTTTACAAACGACTCTGATTCGGATATCAGTATTTACACCGTGGATTATGAAAGCGACAATAATTCAAATTCAAATTTGAGCTTTTGTACCATAGCAGATACTGGAGTAGCTTGCAATATACAAGAAGACGACGATTCTTTCGACGAATTTAGAAGTATAAGTGACGTTGGGGAAGATATTGAAGTGGTGAATGTGAACCTGCTCCAAGAAAAGCACCCACTTAAAAGAACAGAAGGTCATCCCGAAAAGAAACAGTTCTCCGACTTTTGGGACAATAATATGAAAAAGTTTTATTGTGAAAGTTGGGGACACGAAAACTTTTCTGTTTCCGAATGCCAGAAGTTCATGTCAGATGATCCAAGTTTTTGGAAGATCCTTGATCGAGATAGATATTTGTGTTTTCAGCCTAGAGGCCCCCGATGCCGTTCATGCCGCCAATGGGGACACTTGACGTACCGTTGTCCCAACAAATCCAACTTTCTCGTGTGCAATTTATGCGGAGGTAAAGGTCATATGGAACCGAGGTGTCCAAATAAAATATGTACGTCGTGTGGTCAGCAAATGAACTATTTTACGACGTATTGCTCCAGGTGCAAAGGGTTTATGAATGTAATTTGCAACATTTGTAATATGAGGGGGCACCCAACGAAGATGTGTCCGGATTTGTGGCGCCGTTATCACTTAACCGTAAGACTATTTTATTTATTTATTTTCACCACAAATTACATTACATAATGCTACATCATACCATTCATACAAAATCTTATATATAATAGTTACGTTTAATTTTTGTACAGTAAATAATTTCTCAATTACAGACTAAAGAAGGGCCTGTAGTCTCTCCGGAAAGCGACTTGGTAAAGCCGTTTCACAAACGTTGGTGCTCCGGATGTGGATCACAAGGCCACTTCGAGCACGACTGCAAATATTATAACAGGAGCCATTCGGCAACATTGCTTGCAATACAAAGTTACGAGCCTGTTTATGAGCCTATGAAGAAATCGCCTGGTAAAAGGAAGCAAGAAAATGAAGGTAGCTTGTCAAAGAAAAAGCAGCTGAAGACTAGTCATTACCAAATCGACAAAAATAAGGGTGAAACTGGAAGCAAGGGTAATTTCAGTGATTCGGGGAGTAAATTGGACGAAGTAGAAAAGTTCAGAGGGGAGAAAAAGAAAAATCAGCAAGAAATAGGAAAGACACCCACGGAAGAGGATGTAAAGTCTAAAGAACGAAAACAACAGGAAGCTGTATTAAAATCTAAAAATAAGAATAAAAAAGAACATAGAAAACAGAAAGCTGTTGAAAAATCTAAACAATATAAAGAACAAGGAACCTCAAAATCGCAAGATAAAATTCATAAAGAAACGGTAACAAAACGTAAAGATAAAAACATTGAGGAAGAAACTTCAGATGTGGCAAATAAAGTGAATGATGCTTTAAAATTAGTGGAACAAATTGTGGTGGTAAGATCAACGGATGTAAAGACCCATGAACAAGAAATTTTAAATGCAGAGGCAGACAAACAAGAAGAAGCAAATTCTACAGTACAATATAAAAAGAATGAAAACTCAGAATCCCTGGAGATTAATCACAATAAAGCAGGACCAAAGTCGAAGGAAATGGAAAAGCAGAAAGATGTTTTGAACTTTGAAGAGAGTCATAAGGGTGAAACAGCAAGAAGTTCCGAGAAAAACGATGAAAAAGAAGAGTCACAGTCTCAAGAGGAAAATCAAGAAAATATTTCAATAGATAATATAGATCAGTTAGAGATAACGGTGAAATTTAACCGACAAAATGACGAAGAAGAAACAAAGAATCAGGAAGCAGAAACAAAATCTAAAGAGAATAATAGTCAGGACGAAGTTTCAAAATCCCCAAAAGAAAACCAAAATGAGGAAGTTATTTCAAAACATAATGAAATGATTAAACACAATGAGGGAAATTCAGAAGAAATTCATGAAGAAAAATCAGAATATGGAGAGATAATTAGACAAGAAGAAACGTTACACTCTCAAAAGGAAGCGATAAAAAAGGTCAACGAAATAATAATTGTAGAAGAAGTATCAACATTACAAGAAAAGAGTCAATCGGGAATCTCAACAAACATTGAACAGCAGGGGACATCAAACGATCAAGAGGAAGCGTCAGCGCACCATCCAGAGAAAGCGTCGATAAATGATAAAAATAGTACTCAAGAAACGTATAAAGCAATAGAAAACTCACAACCACTAACTAAAAAGCAAAGGAAAAAATTGGCCAAGGCCCAAAAGAAACTATTAAAATTACATCAAAAAATAGAACCACAATCGCAACAAAAATCTCAATCACAACAAAAAACTCAACCACAACAACAACAACCACAATCGAAGAACAATAAAAAAAATAAGAAGCCACGGCAAGTACAAACAACAAATCGTCCTGGTCTGCTTGGTGACCCTTCCAACTTCTTAATTAATCCATGGGCACCTTTTGTCGCTCCTGCTTTTAATTCTCCATTGTTCTATCCCCCCGGGACCGGTCATTTACAAAACCACAACTTCTACGGTTCCCCTTTTCAAACAAACAACTATCAACTACCATTTCATGCAAATTTACAAAATCTTTTGTCTGGTAACAGCATTTTTTCTTCCCCGGCATTTTTACATGCAAACCCTTTCATGCAATCACAAATGGGACAAGGACAACCAAATTTGGGGCATGTTCAACCACATGTAAGACGAGAACAACCAAATATGGGACAAGGATTAGCAAACGTGGGACAAGAACAACCAAATGTGCGACAAGGCCAACCAAATGTGGGACAGTGCCAACCATATACGGGAGCGCCGCAACCAAATATAGCACAAGAATCGCCAAATGTAGAACAAGGACCACCAAATAGTAATATTCAAATGTTCGAAGTAAATAACGAACGAGAAGAAACAGTTGGGGTTATGAGTACTATTGACTTGACAGAACCAGATAGAGAAGTAAACAATTTAGTAAACACTGGGCGTGACCGTATGGTCCAAGAAGTGGATTTAACAAGCACATCAGGGGATGAAACGAAAGGAAATGAACGAGACAAGAGAAATGTTGTGAATAGTACCGATTTACCTCGACCACAAATGAATGATGCAACACCAGACGATCCATTTACAATCTGTTTATCTGCGTTTGAAAGCTCCCTTATGAAAAGAGCACGCGGGAAAATATTTATGCGTGACTTGTCCACTACTTACGGTATAACGTACCGTTTTCAAGAAAAGAAGAAAATGGTCATAACGGGGAATATAGATGACAATATTTTTGATATGATCAAAGCGGAAGTACACGATTATTTGCGGGTTCACCATGAGAGTGGCGGTAACTATCCACTACCAACGAATTATTCTGACGCCAAAATGGTTATTAAAGAATGTTTCGATTTTTTGGCACCTTTTGAGCGTTTATCATATCCTTTTGCA
Organism: Agrilus planipennis; assembly: GCF_000699045.2. Classification (NCBI taxonomy): domain Eukaryota; kingdom Metazoa; phylum Arthropoda; class Insecta; order Coleoptera; family Buprestidae; genus Agrilus; species Agrilus planipennis. The sequence goes on along the minus strand of NW_020438990.1, from coordinate 90,559 downwards.
CAGTTGTTACGTTTGAATAATAGGGGAAGTAGACATCCAAGCATTGTTCTGAAAATGACCCGTACAATTATCAGCATAAATCGAATTTTTATCGCAAAATTACTTTTGAAAGACGGTAGAAAACACATGGACATTTTAAGAAACAGACTTCTCAAAGGCGGAAATCAGGAAGGAGAAATTAATGGGCCAGAATGGGATACTTTAAACCAATCTTATAATCACGTTTTCCAAAATGATACAGACGAACTTTTATGTATCGAATTTTTAAGCAATTTACCTACCAATATCGTACCGAAACAACTAAGCGATGATATTTGGAAAGCGTTTGTTAATTTAAAAAAAGAGGATCGAAACAGCATCCATTTTCTTTTAAATAATCGGGAGGCTTGTGCTTGCGCTAAAAATTTGTTTCACTTTATGGATGCAGACGGGCAGCAGTCAATGAAAAAGCAAAAAAAAACTTTATGGAAGAAATAATCAGAGATAAAAGTCTTTTTTTATTTCAACGCTTTATTGATAAGTGTAAATGAAATGTTCTCGTTCTAGTTGCGCAGTTATTATGGTATTAAAAACCTTATTTCGTTTTATTCATTAAAAAATGTTTCATTATTAGTTTGTGTTATTTTTATTCTTGGATAATTATTCACTTATGAATAGTTTTTTTTGTCAAACATTTAAAACTGGATGTATAAATAATAAATCATATGCTGGTGGTCATAGAATTGTTTTTTTATTACAAAAGGAATCTGTCAATGATGAAGGCTCCGTTTTTATCAGCAATTTATATTACTTAAACCAAACATTTGTTTTAATGTATCATTATCGTTATTTTCTTTGATGAATTATTGATTTGATTTGAAATAATTTAGGTTTATTTTGGGTGTGCAACACCGTCGGGCGAATTAATGCGTTTTCAAATAGTCCTCGTTCTGTTCGGAGGTGGAATTCACGTTACACCTTTGATTAAGTATTTATTTGTTTTTGCATTAAAAATAACGTTAAAAGAAGTTCCCATAATGTTTTTACCTTGGATTGTAATTCAAGAATTAGACTATATAAAGGATGGAAAAAATGCCCATGAATTTTTACGAAAAAGAGCGCAAATTGCTATTAAATTCATAAATGCCTGCCTTCAATCTGATAAGAAGATCCTTCAAGGTATATATTTTATAACTATAAAAGTTTTTTTTAACATCCAAACAACATTAATTATTGCATTTTGTATTGTTTAATAGTGAATAATATTATTTTCCATTAAAGGACAAAATATGTCAGATGTAATGCAGAATATGACTCCAAACACATGTGCTGATGATGCAATTTTAAACTGTTGCCTACAAATTTTGAGGCGCAAAAACCGAGTTGTAAGTTTTTTCCTTTTACCCACAACTTCTTAAAATAGTAAAAAAAATTCTTTCAGATACTTCTTTCCAATGACGTAAATCTTCGTAACAAAGCATTATTAAATAATATTCCTGCTTATGGCCACGATGAAATTGTAGCGATTTTGGATCCATTTCGTAAACCAGCTAATGAAAAAGTTTGTAAAATTGAAGAGATTAAAACGAGCTTGAGCCATTTAATTAGTATGATCATTGTGAAGGAAATAAAGGAATCGTATGGAAGCATATGGAATAGGATGGGGGGTATGTCAAAACCCCCTTGGTCATTGGAAGGCTGTTTAGAAAGACTATTAAATTATTGGACATCTGTATTTAATTTTTCCTTACAGAAGAACGCCAAGGAGCATTTTCTCGAGTTTAAAAACTTTCTTAAAAAAGAAAGCAGTAAGTTGATTTAATTAATCGTTTTTTTATTTATTTAACCAGAACTTTTCCAATGTTTTTGAGATTCCCCAAGACAAAAGACATGTATCTGATATCACTCAGGACCATATGTGCACTCTTAGGGGACTTCCATTAATTGCGTGAAGTCGAAAGGGGATTCGTCAAAATCTCATCAAGGACGAAGGGGATCGAAATTTTAAAAAAATCGCACGTAATTAATGGACGTCCCCTAACTACGAGTAAAAAGAAACGAAATGATTCTTTTTTTTTTTTTTTTCAGTTACAACGACAGATAAAGAAACTTTTATTAATTATTGCCTTTCCCTTTGNTGATATTGTGGTTCTTAGTGATTCTAACGATTCTGATGTTGAAGAGGTGATTTTGGAAAAACCTATAATCTATATTAGTTCCAATGAAGATGATAATATAGAAGAATTTGGATTGCAAGAATGTAGCATGAAAGCAACAGAAAATGAAGAAGAAGCCCAGGAAAAGGAAGATAAAGGAACATGTAAAGGCATTCAAGTGAAAGCCGAAAATCAAGAAATGAAAAAAGCAGAAAAAAATGCCAATTCAGAAACAGATAATGAAGATGATGTCATAGTTCTAGTGGAAGAATCTGTGGAACAAGAAATAATAGAAGTTGAGGACACAAAAGATTCAAATTGCAGTGCAGATGTTACAATAACTATCGAAGAAAAATCTCAAATTGCAAGGATTGAAAATGAAGAAATTAACAATCCATTGGTGGATGTTACTAATGATTTTTTGGACGGTGTTCAATTGAGTCAACACTGTTTTAATTTCCAACTGCATGGCAGTGATTTCTACTGCTCCAAATCTACAAGTCAGTTAAAAAGCAATGTAAATAATGAAGCATATGAAACTGAAAGCAGCTGTAGTACAGTTGATATTCCTATTAAGAGCAATGCCATCAATGATATTGGGTTTGATGCACCGTCTAAAGAAGTATTTGATGAACCAAATTTAGAAAGTTTTGCCAATTTCATTACACCTAAAAGAAAGCTTGATGTCGATTCAACTACAGAATCTTCCAAACTGAAAAGAAAAAAATCAAAAAGTCAAAAAGCTAAACCCCTAGAAAATCAAAATGATTCAAACAATGAAGAGTGGAAACTAGAGAATAAGAAAAAATTGAAGGTTGCACAAGATGTCATCGGGTCAGATGAAGATGAAGAGAAGTCTCCAAAGAAAAAGAAGAAAGGGAAATCCAAGGAACATTGTGACGAGATTCGAGAACTATTGGATATTGAAAGTGAGCATGGTAGCAGTATAATTCCATTGGAATTACCAGAAAGTGGAACTCCAAAACCCAAAAAGAAGAAGAAACGTAAAAATGAAAAAAATGCTGAGAAATTCCCAAATGAGCAGACACTGGTTAACGTAATCGACCAGAACAATGATATAGAAGAAGAACCGCAAACTTCTGTTTCCAGTAAAAAAAGAAAACGGAAAAATAAACAAGTAGTCAAGAAAGCTGACTCTGATACTGTAAAACCTGATAAAAATCAAGTAAGAGAGCATGGTATAGTATCAGTTGAGTTTACAAACGACTCTGATTCGGATATCAGTATTTACACCGTGGATTATGAAAGCGACAATAATTCAAATTCAAATTTGAGCTTTTGTACCATAGCAGATACTGGAGTAGCTTGCAATATACAAGAAGACGACGATTCTTTCGACGAATTTAGAAGTATAAGTGACGTTGGGGAAGATATTGAAGTGGTGAATGTGAACCTGCTCCAAGAAAAGCACCCACTTAAAAGAACAGAAGGTCATCCCGAAAAGAAACAGTTCTCCGACTTTTGGGACAATAATATGAAAAAGTTTTATTGTGAAAGTTGGGGACACGAAAACTTTTCTGTTTCCGAATGCCAGAAGTTCATGTCAGATGATCCAAGTTTTTGGAAGATCCTTGATCGAGATAGATATTTGTGTTTTCAGCCTAGAGGCCCCCGATGCCGTTCATGCCGCCAATGGGGACACTTGACGTACCGTTGTCCCAACAAATCCAACTTTCTCGTGTGCAATTTATGCGGAGGTAAAGGTCATATGGAACCGAGGTGTCCAAATAAAATATGTACGTCGTGTGGTCAGCAAATGAACTATTTTACGACGTATTGCTCCAGGTGCAAAGGGTTTATGAATGTAATTTGCAACATTTGTAATATGAGGGGGCACCCAACGAAGATGTGTCCGGATTTGTGGCGCCGTTATCACTTAACCGTAAGACTATTTTATTTATTTATTTTCACCACAAATTACATTACATAATGCTACATCATACCATTCATACAAAATCTTATATATAATAGTTACGTTTAATTTTTGTACAGTAAATAATTTCTCAATTACAGACTAAAGAAGGGCCTGTAGTCTCTCCGGAAAGCGACTTGGTAAAGCCGTTTCACAAACGTTGGTGCTCCGGATGTGGATCACAAGGCCACTTCGAGCACGACTGCAAATATTATAACAGGAGCCATTCGGCAACATTGCTTGCAATACAAAGTTACGAGCCTGTTTATGAGCCTATGAAGAAATCGCCTGGTAAAAGGAAGCAAGAAAATGAAGGTAGCTTGTCAAAGAAAAAGCAGCTGAAGACTAGTCATTACCAAATCGACAAAAATAAGGGTGAAACTGGAAGCAAGGGTAATTTCAGTGATTCGGGGAGTAAATTGGACGAAGTAGAAAAGTTCAGAGGGGAGAAAAAGAAAAATCAGCAAGAAATAGGAAAGACACCCACGGAAGAGGATGTAAAGTCTAAAGAACGAAAACAACAGGAAGCTGTATTAAAATCTAAAAATAAGAATAAAAAAGAACATAGAAAACAGAAAGCTGTTGAAAAATCTAAACAATATAAAGAACAAGGAACCTCAAAATCGCAAGATAAAATTCATAAAGAAACGGTAACAAAACGTAAAGATAAAAACATTGAGGAAGAAACTTCAGATGTGGCAAATAAAGTGAATGATGCTTTAAAATTAGTGGAACAAATTGTGGTGGTAAGATCAACGGATGTAAAGACCCATGAACAAGAAATTTTAAATGCAGAGGCAGACAAACAAGAAGAAGCAAATTCTACAGTACAATATAAAAAGAATGAAAACTCAGAATCCCTGGAGATTAATCACAATAAAGCAGGACCAAAGTCGAAGGAAATGGAAAAGCAGAAAGATGTTTTGAACTTTGAAGAGAGTCATAAGGGTGAAACAGCAAGAAGTTCCGAGAAAAACGATGAAAAAGAAGAGTCACAGTCTCAAGAGGAAAATCAAGAAAATATTTCAATAGATAATATAGATCAGTTAGAGATAACGGTGAAATTTAACCGACAAAATGACGAAGAAGAAACAAAGAATCAGGAAGCAGAAACAAAATCTAAAGAGAATAATAGTCAGGACGAAGTTTCAAAATCCCCAAAAGAAAACCAAAATGAGGAAGTTATTTCAAAACATAATGAAATGATTAAACACAATGAGGGAAATTCAGAAGAAATTCATGAAGAAAAATCAGAATATGGAGAGATAATTAGACAAGAAGAAACGTTACACTCTCAAAAGGAAGCGATAAAAAAGGTCAACGAAATAATAATTGTAGAAGAAGTATCAACATTACAAGAAAAGAGTCAATCGGGAATCTCAACAAACATTGAACAGCAGGGGACATCAAACGATCAAGAGGAAGCGTCAGCGCACCATCCAGAGAAAGCGTCGATAAATGATAAAAATAGTACTCAAGAAACGTATAAAGCAATAGAAAACTCACAACCACTAACTAAAAAGCAAAGGAAAAAATTGGCCAAGGCCCAAAAGAAACTATTAAAATTACATCAAAAAATAGAACCACAATCGCAACAAAAATCTCAATCACAACAAAAAACTCAACCACAACAACAACAACCACAATCGAAGAACAATAAAAAAAATAAGAAGCCACGGCAAGTACAAACAACAAATCGTCCTGGTCTGCTTGGTGACCCTTCCAACTTCTTAATTAATCCATGGGCACCTTTTGTCGCTCCTGCTTTTAATTCTCCATTGTTCTATCCCCCCGGGACCGGTCATTTACAAAACCACAACTTCTACGGTTCCCCTTTTCAAACAAACAACTATCAACTACCATTTCATGCAAATTTACAAAATCTTTTGTCTGGTAACAGCATTTTTTCTTCCCCGGCATTTTTACATGCAAACCCTTTCATGCAATCACAAATGGGACAAGGACAACCAAATTTGGGGCATGTTCAACCACATGTAAGACGAGAACAACCAAATATGGGACAAGGATTAGCAAACGTGGGACAAGAACAACCAAATGTGCGACAAGGCCAACCAAATGTGGGACAGTGCCAACCATATACGGGAGCGCCGCAACCAAATATAGCACAAGAATCGCCAAATGTAGAACAAGGACCACCAAATAGTAATATTCAAATGTTCGAAGTAAATAACGAACGAGAAGAAACAGTTGGGGTTATGAGTACTATTGACTTGACAGAACCAGATAGAGAAGTAAACAATTTAGTAAACACTGGGCGTGACCGTATGGTCCAAGAAGTGGATTTAACAAGCACATCAGGGGATGAAACGAAAGGAAATGAACGAGACAAGAGAAATGTTGTGAATAGTACCGATTTACCTCGACCACAAATGAATGATGCAACACCAGACGATCCATTTACAATCTGTTTATCTGCGTTTGAAAGCTCCCTTATGAAAAGAGCACGCGGGAAAATATTTATGCGTGACTTGTCCACTACTTACGGTATAACGTACCGTTTTCAAGAAAAGAAGAAAATGGTCATAACGGGGAATATAGATGACAATATTTTTGATATGATCAAAGCGGAAGTACACGATTATTTGCGGGTTCACCATGAGAGTGGCGGTAACTATCCACTACCAACGAATTATTCTGACGCCAAAATGGTTATTAAAGAATGTTTCGATTTTTTGGCACCTTTTGAGCGTTTATCATATCCTTTTGCACAGTTGTTACGTTTGAATAATAGGGGAAGTAGACATCCAAGCATTGTTCTGAAAATGACCCGTACAATTATCAGCATAAATCGAATTTTTATCGCAAAATTACTTTTGAAAGACGGTAGAAAACACATGGACATTTTAAGAAACAGACTTCTCAAAGGCGGAAATCAGGAAGGAGAAATTAATGGGCCAGAATGGGATACTTTAAACCAATCTTATAATCACGTTTTCCAAAATGATACAGACGAACTTTTATGTATCGAATTTTTAAGCAATTTACCTACCAATATCGTACCGAAACAACTAAGCGATGATATTTGGAAAGCGTTTGTTAATTTAAAAAAAGAGGATCGAAACAGCATCCATTTTCTTTTAAATAATCGGGAGGCTTGTGCTTGCGCTAAAAATTTGTTTCACTTTATGGATGCAGACGGGCAGCAGTCAATGAAAAAGCAAAAAAAAACTTTATGGAAGAAATAATCAGAGATAAAAGTCTTTTTTTATTTCAACGCTTTATTGATAAGTGTAAATGAANTCAATAAAAGTTTTCAGAAGGGCTGTGATAATAATACCCTTTCTTCTAATAATTCTTTAAATTGTTACTATATGCCAGAAGAAGGAGCCAACAGGCATGGAGAATCAACTGACCAAAACAGAAACTCAAATGATGATTTGTTTATGGATTGGACACCAATTGATGAAAAAATTGTCTTATCAAATGTAATATTTGTTTATTATACAGGATGTTGTCTATTACTGTTTACAATTGTTTTGATTTTTAGATTGAGAAAGTTCGGACCAGTATGCTACCAAATATCTTACCACAAACTGAATTCCAAAAAGAGGTACAAAACATTTCATCTGAGTTGATGCGAAATGACGGTGTCCTTAAAACTGTTTTTATTGTTATTGATACGAATATTTTCTTGTCGCACTTGGAAGTTATAAAAGAAATAATGGAAATAAAAATTAATGGTAATATCCTCAACTCTTTAAGTATTATAATTTTTTTTTTATTTTAAGTCAAAAAATTGAGTGGAGTACATTTTTAAGGTGTAGAAGTTCCCATAATGTTTTTACCTTGGATTGTAATTCAAGAATTAGACTATATAAAGGATGGAAAAAATGCCCATGAATTTTTACGAAAAAGAGCGCAAATTGCTATTAAATTCATAAATGCCTGCCTTCAATCTGATAAGAAGATCCTTCAAGGTATATATTTTATAACTATAAAAGTTTTTTTTAACATCCAAACAACATTAATTATTGCATTTTGTATTGTTTAATAGTGAATAATATTATTTTCCATTAAAGGACAAAATATGTCAGATGTAATGCAGAATATGACTCCAAACACATGTGCTGATGATGCAATTTTAAACTGTTGCCTACAAATTTTGAGGCGCAAAAACCGAGTTGTAAGTTTTTTCCTTTTACCCACAACTTCTTAAAATAGTAAAAAAAATTCTTTCAGATACTTCTTTCCAATGACGTAAATCTTCGTAACAAAGCATTATTAAATAATATTCCTGCTTATGGCCACGATGAAATTGTAGCGATTTTGGATCCATTTCGTAAACCAGCTAATGAAAAAGTTTGTAAAATTGAAGAGATTAAAACGAGCTTGAGCCATTTAATTAGTATGATCATTGTGAAGGAAATAAAGGAATCGTATGGAAGCATATGGAATAGGATGGGGGGTATGTCAAAACCCCCTTGGTCATTGGAAGGCTGTTTAGAAAGACTATTAAATTATTGGACATCTGTATTTAATTTTTCCTTACAGAAGAACGCCAAGGAGCATTTTCTCGAGTTTAAAAACTTTCTTAAAAAAGAAAGCAGTAAGTTGATTTAATTAATCGTTTTTTTATTTATTTAACCAGAACTTTTCCAATGTTTTTGAGATTCCCCAAGACAAAAGACATGTATCTGATATCACTCAGGACCATATGTGCACTCTTAGGGGACTTCCATTAATTGCGTGAAGTCGAAAGGGGATTCGTCAAAATCTCATCAAGGACGAAGGGGATCGAAATTTTAAAAAAATCGCACGTAATTAATGGACGTCCCCTAACTACGAGTAAAAAGAAACGAAATGATTCTTTTTTTTTTTTTTTTCAGTTACAACGACAGATAAAGAAACTTTTATTAATTATTGCCTTTCCCTTTGTACTTATTTACGAAATGGATATTCCAACTATGGTGAAAGTATTGACGATTGCGTTAAAAATATCAAAAATATTCAAAAAAGCTTGTAGCATTCAGTAATTTTTATGGTGTATTCATAAAATAAATTCTTCTATCTACATTTACAAACATTTGACGATGAGATTTGTTGGTAATGAGATACATTAATTAATTAACATATAAAAAGTTTGTGTCTTTTTATGGTCGGTACCATACATAGATACAAATGTACTATACACTAGAATGAACACAAACTGGGTGTCCTTTTTAACCAGTTGTATTAGGTGTAATTACTGTTAGGCTTAAATTACTGTGAGATATAAGAAATAAAACACTTGGTACACTTATGTTTCATAATTTATTTAGAACACTCTAAGTGTACCAAGTGTTTTATTTCTTATATCTTATTAAATGTGCCTAGCCAAGAATAAATTTCTTACATAAATTACTGTTGTCTGTGGCTCTTTGGGGACTGTCAACCCCATACTGTTTGCTGTTATACCTCCAAAGTGACTTAGCTTGAGATAATATCAGGATTAATACTAGTAGACTAAAGTGTCCTCTGAAAATTAAAAAATAAAAACTAGAATTAATAAATTAAAGTGTGGTAGATGATGTGTACAATACATATTTCTACCCTTTTTTTTATAGTAGTTTACATTTCTTATCGATGAAAGGGTATTGTATAAAGGGGTATAATGTTAAGCTTACAAAAGTTTTAAAAATGAGTTTCTGGCAAGGCTCAAGTAATAAAAAAAAGAATAAAATTAAGGATGCTGCTGTTTCGATGTTCTTGAAGCTGAGCTTGTACCTGGACAACATAATAGGGATAAACAAGAAAAAAAGTGCAGTAAAAGTCAAAGGGGCTGTTGTGGTTGCTATAAAAAAAATTAATTTCAATACTTTTTCATTTAAAAGTGGTATGCATCAAACTGATCTTATTAAACATGTCTATAGGAACTCGTTTACAACGGGTACTCACAGGGGGGTCTCTTTAAGCCAATTGTAGCTAATCGTAGGCTTTACTTGTCCACGGGGAGCCCCGTATTAGGGCGGAGTCCGCACCATCAGCCCCCACTGTTACCACCAAAGGGGTGTGAACCCTATAAACGGCATGGCTAGAGATATCAAATAACAGGCAATAATGGAAACTGAAAATAGAAGAATAAAATTAGAATTAACGTCTGGATAGATTAAAATTGGCCAAAATTATAGTAGCTAGGTAACGTTTACAGTATTTCTACCCCTTTTCTGGAGTAGTTTTCGTTTATTTATGAATGAAGGTATATATACACGTATCCTGGTATGTTTATAAAATGTTAATGGATGAAATAATGGATATATTTGATTGGGGGCTCTTATAATACTTGAATCGGGGTTGCGATGATTTCATCAGGTATTAGGACTGTCTAAAATCGGCAAAGTGACGACTGTTGCGATGAAACCTTGTTACATTCGTTCTTTACTGACCATATAACAATTTTCTTGCTTGTTTTACCTAATTTTACAACCTGGTAGGTAGACAGACAAGGGGGTTACTTACTATACATAATACTACAGTGCGGTAGGATTAATATTTTATTGAGACGAGACGTTTCGTTTGTTGATTACTTTTTCAGTAATTTGGGCACTGAAAACCATTTGCTACATGCCATATTTTAAATTTTACTTCCAATTTTTAGGTTAGCTTGGGTTGTATTTTTTTTCATCAGAATAAACTGAAATTATAAACAAAATATGACTACGAGTACGTTAATTGAACTCTACATTACCTTCGTTATGTTCTTTTCAGCATACTTGTGTTCCTACGGTCGTTACAAGTTCGTTTTCGAAAGGCGCAAAAAGTTTGTAACGTGTAATATAAAATTGGCATACTGCATCGAAATTGTACGATAATAGAACGTTTTACATTGTTCTTATAAATGCTATGATGTTTATGGAGGCTTCGTCCTACTGAATCCTTCCAAATTATCCTAGAAAAACATGCTTACAGCAGGAACAGTTAGAGAGGCTGTTCTTGAGAAAGTTAATATTTTTGCTCTAGACTAACTATAATACTTCTTCGAACATACAAGAGTAGGTTTTCATTAATAAAAATGCCAATTTTTAACTTAAAAATGTTATTTTTATTCATTTTATGTATATTTTGAACTAGGTTATGTGTCAAAGAGATAGGGATTTTATTTATTGGCACTGCTGCTCTAAGGATTTTAAGTTGGTATTATTGAGGATCGATATCCGTCCATTTGAAATTGTCAATTGTTTTATTTTTTGTTTCTGAAATTCCAAGAAGCTTAAAAATCCGTAATAACATCTCTATACGATTGGCTTTTGTTAGTTTATAGGAAACCACGATTAGAAAATGATTTCCATGTCGGATAATAATTTTACAACTAGCAGGGAAAATTTTGACTAATGTAGTATACCCCCACTTACTATACACCGCTTCCGTTAAAATAATTTCCGTCTTCTTTAATTGTTTGAGCTGAGACTTCGAAAAGTTAAGATGTTGCTGGCCGTTGCTGTTAATAAAGGGAATGGAGTCCTGAAGGTATTTATCCCTCATCTTTATTTGATTTTGTTCTCATTACATATAATACATTCCCATTTAATGATTGATAGGTTGTGATTATCGTTGGTTCGATTTTTTAGGCGTAAATGATTATTTTTGGATGGCGTGGGTTCGGGTGTCTCGGCGTGGGTTACGTTTTCGCCTATTTGTTGCAAATTTTATCAAGTTTTTAGATTAATTGAAGTTGAATAATTAGGGATTTGTTAAATTTTTCGAATTCTGAATGTAGGTTTAGGCGATGATGATAGATAATGTGTAACCCGTTTAGGTATAACATGCGATTCGATTTTGGTTCGATTTTATAGAATATGGCGTGAATATGTTCAAATATTAATCGTTTTATGTTCTGAAGGGGCAAGATGGACAAATTGAATGAATTTGCCGAACAACACGTCTACCCTGAGAGCCTGAGACTGCCACCATTTTTTCCATGTTGGACGAAAAATTCTAACAAGGACACATTTTATCTGAAAAATGGTAATTATTATTAATTAATAACACTGATAATAGAAAATTATTAAATTTCTTCCCAATTTTTGGCTAACGTTAAGATAGAGTGTTAGCTACATGACAATTATTGAGATGTATGAAACTAATTAAAATGTTGTTTCAACAGGTATTAATTTGGTCAATAAGAACCAGCATGAATTGAATAAAACGACAAAGACCTGGGGCCAACGTAGAGGAGTCCTGGAGTCGTCGAATCAGGAACCATTTTGTGGGAGTGGTAAGAAAGTTTTCATTATTTTGTTATTTGACTTTTAGTTACATTTTAGTAAAGTATTACTTTCTTAAATGGTATTATTTCTATCTTACAATTGGCATTGTTTAAGGAATTAATACTTAATCGATTCAGATAAAATATTAATAATAAATTGGACATAAAACTAATATTAAATTGTTTCAACAGATACTAATTCAAGGCAGTTTTAATTTGGATTACAATTTCGAGTATTATGGGCAATACAAACACGAATTGGAAATATAATTATGTTAATTAGACAAGAAGATCGACTGTTTGGATTTTGACTTTTTTTTAGGGAAAGGTAAATTTCTGTTACTATTTATCTATTGTTGTTAGAAGTTAGTTGTCCTTATTGCGTAATATTTTTGTTAAATATAACTAATTTAATATGTTTTCAACAGGTTGGCATTTGTTGGTCAAAACAAATGAAGATGAAGTGGAGGAAACAAAAACTTGGGAACATGATGGAGAGAAAATTGTTTCGTTTGTTTAATTTAATAACAAATAAATGAAAGTGTAAGTGGATAAGATGAAGGTCTTACGACCTGGAATTATCCACTTTCACCCTCTCCTTTTGGAGACATTTTATCCCCCAGTAATATATACATGAGTAATATTGATGTAATTTTAATAAGCAATATAATTAGAAATAGGAGACATAATTGCTAAAATGGAAAATGGCGACCATCTTGTTATAAATTTTCGCGTTTTTTTAGGGAAAGGTAAGCTTTCTTGTTAATATTCACTATTTATTTTTTATTACTGTAAAATAAATTACATAATTTTTGCCCATTTTATTTTAATTCTCTATTTTCGAATGTCTTTTACTTCTTAAACGTAACTTATGTAAAATTTTCTCCATTACAGATTCATTTCAATAACTAATAAAGTATGGAAATGGTTTTGGAAATGAATAAAATAAAAATAATTTTTAGTATGGTTTAAAATGGTTATTGAATTATTAATGTATTGAAAATAAAATGGTTGTAGGTTTATGGATGGATCCAGCGGTCTACGGGGCGCGGGGGCGAGGGTGAAGGAACGGATGGGTAAGCATGCATGAGGGTAGAAGATCCTTACTGTTCACCCTCACGCATTCTTACATCAATTGTGCGTATGAATGAGAGTAAATATAAGGGGGCATGAATGTGCGGGGCCGTAGTAAGAATGAGGTGAGATCGAAGAGAGTGGTAGTGAGAATGAAATGAGTAATTGTGCGTGTGTATGCGAAAGGGAGTGAGTAAGGATGAGCGAGGGTAAACTCTTACTTTTGTTCACCTTCGTGCATTCTTACTATCTCCCATTACGAGCGGTGGAATGAATGAGGGTATGTGACTGTGGGGGAAAGAAAGAGGGCGGTTGATGTAATGAGAGAGAGAGAGAGAGAGAGAGAGAACAAGAATGCATGAGGGTAAACGGTTGCTTTCGTTCGCCCTTCTGTATTCTTACTTCAGTTGTGCGTATGAATAGGAGTGAATATAAAGCCATGAATGTGCAAGGGTGTAGTACGAATGGTGGTGAGAATGAAATGAGATAACGGATGTGTGTGTGTATGAGAGTATGTTTGCGGGGAGGTTATAAGGATGAACGAGGATTAAACGCATTCTTCTGTTCACCCTTGTGCATTCTTACTATTTCCCAGTGGGAGCGGGAGAATGAATGAGCGTATGTGACTGTGGATGAGAGAAAGGGGGTGCATGAGGTAATGAGAGTGAGAGAGAGAACAAGAATGCATGAGGGTAAGCGGTCGCTTCCGTTCACTCTTCTGCATTCTTACTGCAGTTGTGTGTATGAATGAGGGTGAATATAAGGAGCATGAGTGTGCAAGGGTGAAGTAAGAATGGTGGTGAGAATGAAATGAGGTAATGAATGGGTCTATGAGAGAATGTGTGCGAGGGAGGTGGTAAGGATGAACGAGGGGTAAACGTATGTTTCTATTCACCCTCGTGCATTCTTGCTATCTCCCAGGACGAGAGGTGGAATGAATGAGGGTGTATGAATGTGTAGGAGAAAGAGGGTGTGCAAGGTAATGGGAGAGAATGAGAATGTATGAGGAGGAAACGGTAACATCCGTCCACCCTCGTGCATTTTCATTGTCTCCCATTACTGTGGGGTGTGAATGAGAGTGTGAAAGGGGATGAATGAGCGTATGAATGTGAACCGGCGAATAACAACACGTGAGATCGGATTGAGGTTAAATTTATCAAATTGAACAGTTTATGACCACTTGAAAGGCCTGGGATTATCCTCGAAGCTCGATGTATGGGTTCCCCATGTTCTCACAGAGAGAAATCTGTGTCGCCGCATTGACGTCTGC